>NC_137548.1:47805871-48091706 GCF_963082525.1 Nesoenas mayeri
ATCAAACGATCCGCCTGCGGAGGCACAGTCCACAGGACCCTCACGGGAAGGCAGAAGGGGAATGCGTGGTGTGTGCTAGAGGACAGTGAGGATCTTGGCTCGTTACCCATTAAGGCTGGTGGGCAGTACTTGCATGTCACAGGCCCTGGTGGTTTTGGTCTCACTGCAGAATCATAGAATAGATTGGCTTGGAATGGACCTTCAAAGGTCATCTAGTTCACCCCCCTGCAATGAGTAGGGACATCCTCAACTAGATGAGGTTACTCAGAGCCCCATCCAGCCTGGCCTTGAATGTTTCCAGGGATGGGGCAGCTACCACCTCTCTGGGCAACCTGAGTGTTTTGCCACCCTCATTGTAAAAAAATTGTTCCTCATTTCTAGCCTGAATTTCCCCTCCTTTTGTTTAAAAATGTCCCGTTGTAACAGGCCCTGGTTAAAACTCTGTCCCCATCTTTCTTATAGGCCCCTTTTAGTTACAGGAAGGCTGCAATAAGGTCTCCCTGGAGTCTTCTCTTCCCCAGGCTGAACAAGCCCAACTCTCTTAGCCTGTCCTCATAGGAGAGGTGTTCCATCTCCCTGATCATGTTGGTGGCCTCTTCTGGACCCTTTCCAACAGGTCCATGTCTTGCCTGTGCTGAGGGCTTCAGAGCTGGACACAGTACTCCGGGTGGGGTCTCACCAAAGTGGAGAAGAGGGCCAGAATCACCTCCCTTGTCCTGCTGGCTACACTCCTTTTGATTGGCCTTCTGGGCTGCAGCGCCGATTTCTGGCTCATGTCCAGTCTTTCATCCACCAGTACCCCCAAGTCCTTCTCCGCAGGGCTGATACAGAAGCTGTGTCTCTACTGGCTGCTGAAGGCCTGTCTGTTGCTGCATGTAATGTTTTTCAACCCAGTTGGGCCCTTTCTCGTCTTCCTTTCCTACAGCTGGTGTTTGCTTTGCACAACCTCACCAGGCATGTTGTGTACCGTGGCCTGACGAAGGCAGAAGATATCCTCTCTCTCTTTCCAGAGAACTTCCACCAAAATCTGAAAAACCTTTTGACTAAGATAATCTTGGAGAATATGTGAGTGCTACCCACCTGCCGTTTGCTTTCAGCTGCAAAGTTAAAGCCTGGTTTGATATGTGAATAGTTGCCAGCATGCAAAGTCTTGTTTCTGTTAATTTTGTGCATGCCTTGGGCATACTCACACAAGCTGGGATGAGCATAGGTGAATGAAACATGTCATCTGAGTGGAATGGCAAACAAAACACAGCCATGGGCACAGAAGTTTTTCCTGAGACTTTTGGAATAGGTGTGGGCTTCATTCACATAATGCAAAGCCCCTTTTATCTTAACAACTCACCTGTGTGGTAGAAAAATGCTACAGCTTAGAGGGCTAGATTTCAGCACTACAAAATCTGATTAGGTAGCATTTAGATGCCTGTCCACTTACCACCTTGATTTAGATGTGGAGGCACTGTATGCAGAACTGCTATGCTCTACCACTACCTCACTGCTTGGTAGCCCATTGCTTTGACAAAGCTGGAGAGAAAGATACATAGTATATGTGAGCTGCATGTACAGAAGAACAAATAGTTGGTTACCAGTTTGCTTACTGTTGCCCACAAGTGACAGCCTTTCCTTGGCACTTAGTAGCATAGGCAGTCTCCCTGCTTACTGGTGCATCCCTGGTGACCCTTCCATCAGGCATAAGCCACTCGGAATGCTTTCCCTACCTTTTTTTTTTTTTTTTCCTCCCCAAAGCTCTGCTGATACTGTTTTTCTCTTCTTCACTTTTTCACAGCTCTGCTTGGAGGAATGAGGCACAAGCAAGTCAGAGTAAGTAGTAGCTCAAATCTCTGGTGCTAAGTTTCCTGAGGTCATTGGAGCTTAGAGTGTAGAATGGTGTGTCGCAACATGTTTTCATAAAGTAGCATGTGGATACCCCGTTTGGCTTAGATGATGCTGTATGATTGTGGCATCACAGAGCTTAGCAGAGGCCAAAAAGCTTGTATGAAGTGCTGCTGTGCTACATTGTTCCCAGTCATCATGCAGTTCCATTTAATGCTCAGTCTGTTGCTACCTTGCAGAGTGCAGTATATAGCAAGTATTTGCCAAACTTGAAAGTGAAGCACTCTGACCTCCCCATTCAGGTAATTAAGTAATGTCCATATTCTATAACTGTGCAACTGTAAAGAATATGTATTTATTGGGGAACACTTTATCTTTGCACATCTAGTCAGTTCTGTGCATTGTTTCTGTTCCATGCATCAGGAAGTATATTGCATATATTCATAACTCTGCTTTTTCCTCACCTTTATAAACAGTGATGTAATTAAGGAGCGAAAACTTTTAACAACAGCATCATGGGCACTGAGTTACCTCCCAGTTAGGTGTTCCATGCAGCTACAACACTTTTTCTCCCTAGGAGGTTTCCTTTACATCTGTAGCACTTAGAGGCCTATAAATGAGAGCTGATACATAACAGAGTAGTTTGAAGACTGAATGGATCCTCTTTACACTTTGCCTGCAGAGGAGATAATGTCCAACAGCTAACCAGTATAGCAAGACCTGGAAATACACTGTCCTTTAAAGTTTTACTAGAATATAAATAGGTAGCAGTTGTGTAATGCTAATACAGTAAATATAGCAGTTGCTTATACTAAACAATATTCTAGTGTTACTAAGACACATAATGCTTTTTCCTGCATTCTTAACACTCTAGTGCGTTAGAGGAGATGACACACCAGCATGACACACTAGGTAGGTCTTTACAACCCAGAAGCAAAGCTGGGTGTGTAGCTCTTGGAGCACCACTCAGGAGCTCTACTCTGACACTCATGTCTTTGTATTCATTAGATGAATATTGGAATGAGATTGTCCTCTAGAAAATGATGTATTATTTTAATACTGTATTCATTAAATATCTAACATATATCACATAGGGCCAAGGCAAAGATTTTAGGGACATTCCAACTGATTGATCAATGTTAACATAAAAATGTGGATGGTTTCCTGCCCCTCCCAAGCCACCAGCAATCAGTCTTTGCAAATTAATATATAAGGGTATGTTCCAGTGGCTGCAGAGCAGGTATCCGGAAGTCCTGAGCTGGACTTCACAGCAAACCGGAACTGGATTCAGGGATTCAGGGTCTGGAACCAGGCCTCGGATTAGAAGCACAACAGGCAGGGTCCTGTTCAGATGCTGGTCGAAGAGAGTGAGACCCTTGTGATCTCCCACTTTTATAGGGTGTGTGACATGTATGGGATGGAATACTTAGTTGGTCAATTTTAGTCACCTGTTCTGTTCGCCCCTTCTTGCAAATACGCCCCTCTCACTTATGGGAGATTAGAAAATTAGAAAACCTTGGCTACCATAGCAATAAGTCTAAACCTGGGTCTCTTCTGCAGACCATTGCTACTGTTATTAGCTCCTGAGCAAAGAGTGTCTGAAAAAACATGCAGCCAAATTCAGAAAACTGCAGATACTTAGAAGAACTTAGTTGAAAGGAAAATTCACTAAAAGAGAAACTGGTCTTGTTTTTAACAAAACCAGGGCACCTTATCACTCAACAAAGGTTTAGTCTTTGCCTCTTCATTCCCCTCAGCTGCCCTTAAATAGCAGTCAAATAACTGCTGACAACCAGGTCTGATAAGGCTTTGCAAAGACACTCAAACCTACCAAGCACTACAGTTGAGATTTTGAATTGAGTTTGAGAATAAATGATAACCTTCCTACGCATCTTTTATGGGGTTGGTAGTATGTTTCATTCAGACTTCTTTGAAAATCCTTAGTTGACACAAACAGGAGCAGATTCTCCAGCCATCTTGTTTTCATTTATTCTCACATAGTTACAGCAGTCAAGCCCCTTAGTTGCAAATGCCATTTTCAAACGAAAATGGTTTGTCTTTGTTTCCATGTCCTTAGTGTGGACTTTCTTCTAGTGAGAATTTACTGGCTTTTCTATGAAACTGATTGCTGCATGTTTGAACATAGGAAGTATAGCTTGACTCTTAGCAGACCATACAGTTGAAAAGAGTGCAAGAGGTGTTCCAAGTCTTATAAATGTGACAGTACCAAAGTGGGAAGGACTTTAAGTATGCCCTGTTAAACTGCACTTTACAACTTGTTTTCTTTTAATGTATTTTAAACAAGGAATTTACCTTACAGACATTTTCCAAATTTCTGGATTCTTGTGGTAAATTGTGCTTTACCACTGGGCAGTCAAGGGTTCAAGCCTCATCTTTTAACACTTGCTGTTGTTATCTGATTGGATAAGTAATTATGCTTTCCTCTGGTTTGCTGTTTGTGTGAGAAAACACTTGTAATTCTGAGATGAAAATGTCAAAAATGTCAGTACTGTTTCTTTTTTTTTTTTTTTTTAACAAAAGTAGGAAACTTTGTTTTGTTCAAACATGCAAACATGCAGAAAAGATGTCTGCATGCCACCCATCTAAAAACTTGCTTTAGTTTCACCTGACTGTATTCTTCAGATGTTCCATATATTTATTACTGGTAGCTGAAAGACACTGTAGAGGAAAATTTTGCTCCCAAGAACTGACAAAGAGTGCTTGCAGCCAACCTGTTGGTACCAGAGTTTCTTTGGGAGAACCTTAATCTCAGTTTATATGCCAGTTTGCATGTTGCTTAGAGACTCTTGAGGGTTCATAGTGCAGTGACCTTCATTAAGTACACACCATTATGAGAAAATATCCCTCTCCACTCTGTGCAAGACATAGCTGGCCTGCCAATAAATTTGTGCAACTAAGTCAGACCTGGCCTCCTTTCCTTGGAAGGCTCATGGATTTCCCAGCTCTGAACTATTAATGTCAGTATTGTGTTAGACTGTTGAATGATTTCTGTTAGGCTACATCTGATTAGGATGATATCTTCAATATTTTAACAAATTGACAGGATGTGAAGATTGCAGATTACCCATACATATGCTGTACTGCAGGATGCTCTGGTTCACAGGTTGGGGAACTTGAAATAACATGTTGTATGCTGCTGGATTTTAAGAGCATTCCTGTGTGCTTTCTTATTGATTACAGAATAGAGCATGTGGTTCCCAGAGCAACTTAGGATGAAACCCTAGTTTACTGTTGCAGGCAGCAAGGCAGGGGATGAAGAAGTAGAGAAGACATCTTACTGCTCCCCTTCTACCAGCAGCTTTGTGAATTTATCTGTGCTCGTCTTGTGCTGTGCCATCCTTGCATGTGATAGTGGGAGAACCCTGTTTGTCCTTCCAGTGTCGTGAGGAGGCCTTCAGAGACTGGCTTATTGCAGAATAAAAATGATGATTTAAAACCATGTAGTAGCACTAAAGTTGTACACTTCCCAGGGCCAGAAGTGGAGAATGATGTACGTGGTAGTAGTCACAGGTTCCAGGGTCTGGTGTCATCATGTTCTGCCGGGCCTAGTAGATCCTTTTTTTTAATCCCTCAGTCTCCCTGCCTCGGCTGGTTGACATGGACTGGAGGGTAGACATCAAGACATCTTCAGACAGCATCAGCAGAATGGCAGTCCCTACTTGCCTGCTTCAGTTAAAGGTAATGTCAGTGGCTGTACAGGACACAGAATAAAAATAAGCCTAACACCTTCCTTACCAGTGGCAGTGCAGAACAGTTCAGACAGGCATCTGGTGCTTGCCTGTTGCCTGGTGGGCAATTAGCAGACTTTCTCATAGATGATCTTTGAAATACCACAGAGCCTGGGAATGGTATCTCTGATTAAAGCCCTCTTGTTCTTGCAAGGGAGCATTTTCTTTGTATAAGGATATTTGTTCCTGGTCACCATTATTCTCTACAGAAAGAAAGAAGATAAATTATGAAGTCGTTGCCCTTTAATTCTAAGCCACTCATCAGAATGTTTAGCTACCTGCATTAGTTGGGAAATTACTTTTGATTACTAATAACCTCCTTCCCTGGCCACATCTATCATTTGGGGAGTATAGATAAACCTACTGCTTATTTGACAGATTTCTAGATTCCCCAACCAGTAAAAATGGGAGGGGTGAGTTCCAGAGAAGGAGGAAAAAAATCTCATTGCTGTGTTTGGGATGGGGTTAAATATGCTATGTGGTATCTGCTAAGGTGCTTTTGATACAGATGTGGCTTTCTGCCACAAGTCTCTTCAGAATTCCCTCATATTCATGGCAGTATATGCTTACTTGCACTCTGTTGATGGGAGCACACTTCACTAGTGAGGCACACAGCATAGAAAATGTGCCATGGTCCTTCAGAACTGAGCTGGCTGTCAAATTTAAAGCCTTTTTCTGAATCTATCTGTTAATCACTGACTTTGATAGTGGCACTGGGAAAACACGTGAATGAATTTTTCAAAAAGCTAACATCTGCATTTCTGTTTTCAGATTCAGGAAGATGTTGCATTATGTGGAGATAGCCCTGTTGTTTCTGCACTGACTGTGGAATTGAGCAAAGAAACCCTGGACACTATGCTAGAAGGTCTAGGAAGGATCCGGGACCAACTCTCTTCTGTTGCAAACAAATGAATGCTGAAGGGCACGGATTCAAGCAGTGAGGAAAGGGAGTATTCTCTGTCTACAGTGCTCATAAGTTGCAGCCTAGTGTAGCATTTTTTTCTGTTTTAACAAAACAAAATTAAAGAGATTTTTCTTTAGTAAGATAGCTTTTGAAAAGCTAACGCTTAAACATTCCTTTGGTCTGATGCCAAAAAGTTTTCCTAATATGGTGTTGAACAAAAGCTGATCTCAATTTCAGAAAAGTATTTGCAGGCTTAGAGCTTGGCTTAATCACAAGGCTCGTAACTGGAAATAGCAAATAGCTGCAGCTTTATTAGCAAATGCTATCACTGTGCCCTGAAATTAGGATCTAAAAGGCTCAAACTGGTTAATGAGCTAGTTTTCACCATTAGCAGACAAGGAGAGTGCTTCTCTCTGGAGTGTGCGTGTACTGAAATGCATGCTAGATGTAGCATTTTCTTCTCAATGAAGCACAACCATGCTGCAGATTGTTATTACAGGATAATGATTTGAAATAGGACAATTATGCTACAACACATTCCCTTCTGATCAGCTTCATGGCACCATTTTCAAAATGACTTGTCTGAACATCTTTAGCAGCAGGTAATTTCCTCCTTCTGTTTGAAAAGAAAAAAGTAGTTCAGATAATTCATGTTTGGGTTTATTGGACTCTGGCTTTACCTTTGGTGCACAAAAAACAGACTGTGAAAGTAAAGAATTGGTGGCCATTGTTTGTACTGTAGGAAAACCTTTTGTGGCAACATGTGCCTATACTTCTCAAAAGTATTCTGTTGTTGGTTTATATAGATTTTTTTTTTAATTAAAAAATGAACTGTTGATTGATTTTTTGTGAATCCTTTTCAGTTTAGAAGAGATGTTGTCCTAGGTTACCTCAGCCTCTTTGTGATGGTGCCTACTTTCTAGGCTGGTTTAATGGAGGTTCACATTTGTTGCTGAAGGACTTATTGTTTCCTGTTCAAATTGGTTCATCTTTTAAGCTATTTTCCTTATAATACAGTTTCAGAGCACCTTGCTTCATGGGCACCAGCTCTGTGCAATATTACAGGTGATGACCTTGACCTAGAAATTGATAAATACATGTGCATTGAAAGTGTGAAAGAGTAAGTGCAGAAAATTAAAAAAATTCAGACTCTTCCTTCTCATGAGCTTCTATAATGCTCCAGACTGTAAGACTAGATGCAAATGCTTTGTTGGCAAAGTTGCACCTTTCATAAAACATTTGGCCGTCCTTCACGACAGAAGACATTGTCTCATGTGTTTGGAAACATGAAATTATTCAAAAGTGTGCATAAAATACAGAGCTTTGCTAGTTAATTTTATACATTGCCATGGAGTGCGGGCTAGAGTGTAAGTGTAAATGAAGGCTGTGCCTTTAAAACATACTAGTGTGATACAGTTTGTGCATGTCGAGGGTTTGATTGTGGGGTGACAATTAAACCATGGCAGATGTATTGTTAACCTCCTCTCCTCCTCGTTCCCCCTCCAGCCCCTCCTTCTCCCTCCTTCCCACTAAGGACAGGCGATTGGGAGGAAAAAAAAGGAGAGAGAGAAGAGAATTGGAAAAATTAAAAATGTTTTACTAATGCTATTAATAAGAATAGAGAAAATAACACAAAATATACAAAACCAATCTTGAAAGTCCCAGCAACTGCAGAGCTGGCACATAAAGTCCTGGACTGGACTCTGCAGCCAACTGGAGCTGGATTCAGTCTGTCACTAGGCTTCAGTTCTCAGGGACAACTAGCAAGGTCCTCTCCTAATGTCAGCCATAAGGAAAAGGGATGAGATCCTTGTGATCTCCCACTTTTATATGAAGTATTCACGTGAATGGGATGTTATACACGGCCAGTTTCTTGGTCACCTGTTTCTAGTTGCCCCTCTTGTGAGAGGTGCATCCATGCTTATCAGTAACTTCGCATTCCATTGCTATGTTTACCAAAACATGTATCTAGTTTTCCAGAAAAATGCAGCTAATATGAAGGCTTTAGCTGACAGGCAAATTCACTAAGAGAGAAACTCATTTTTAACAAAACCAGGACAGTGCATCAAGGTGAGATGTATGACACGTATCAGGGTGAACTGGTAAATTTCATATGTAATAGGGAAATCTGAAAAGAGAAGATGGATATTCATCAATATGCTCTGTAAGATTCAAGCTGTGAAAAACTTCTGTAACACACTTCTTTGGTTTGAAGAAGTTCTGTTGCCTTTGCAGCCTGTCCTTAAAGAAAATCTCAGTTTATATTATATTATTTATTTTAGAAGGTAAGAACCACTGAGGAGGTAAATCATGTGTAATGAAGTACTCGTAGTGTTAGAGGATCTGAGGAAGTCAATACACAAGGGAAATCCTTGAGGTAAATACTGAAGTTATATAGTAGGGCCTAATGAAATGAAGAATTAATACTGGCTTAAAAGTTCTCATACAAAACCATTACACAACTGCGGAATAATTGTAAAGGAAAGACTTAAATGTTAAAAGACTTTTCCAGTGTCAGAATGGCACTATCTGCAGTTGGCTAAAAGTTGCTTATAGACACTTAAGAAAGGGGGCTGTCTACTGGATCAGAGGCATGACAAACATCTGATGACTTCAAAGGATATATCTCAAGACATGCTGCAAGAAGATACTTGTCTTTTCTAGCCCAAGATTTAGGAGGCTCTGAGAGCTTGCCTTCAAATCTCTCCCTACAGTGTTAGGTATTTCCTTGTTGACTCTTAATACCTTTGCCAGAAGAGCTGAGACTGCTCAAGAAAAGGTATATAAAACAAGAGGCCGGATAGGACTGTCATTACCTGATCAGCAAGAGTACTTCACATTAAAGTCCTACTTATAGAGACTGCTACAGAGAGAGAGAGACTAACATGCCTGCTATTGCAGGCAATCATATGTGATTTTTTTCGTCAAATGATTGCTCTCTTAAATCAGATTTTTATCCTCCCTCTACGTATTGCTGCTGTTTGGTACGCCAGCCTAGATGTATTCAGCACTACTTTATTATCAGCTTGTTCCTGTTCCAACACTGTCCTCTTTAGCTTACTTCTCTCCTACCTTTACATTTTTCCCCTCATACTTATGAAGAAGTGAAATCCCCCTCTGCTTTTGGTGGCTAAACCTAGTAATCTCTCTACTCTATGCCTTCCAGCATTGTAGCGACCATTCTTCACTTATAGTTTGTATCTCCCTTGAGTGGGGTCACCACAATTGTTCATTTCTGGAGAAGAACAGTCCAAGTACATTAATGAAGAACAGAGCTGTCAATGTATGTGAATCACCTGAACAAACTCCTTCTCCCAGGAAAACACAAGCCTTCACTGCAAAGTGGAGCTCAAAAACTCCATCTTAATTCCAGTATTTGACAAATATAAAAACCATCTTCTACATGTACACTGTTTATCAAGTGATAATTACACAAAGCAAAACAGTGATAATTTGTAAAACACAAGCATGCAAGTTAAATTCAAATTGCAATTTCACAATTCACATTTCAGACATTGTGTTAGATCTGACTGTGTCAAAGTGATGAAAAATGTTTAAAACATTTTGCTTCCTCTTACTGTAAGAAAATGTGTATTTTAGGGTGTTCAGGCTGTAAGTTGTATAGATGGTATGATTGAGAGCAAGAATAATTTAGGAAGAAAATGCCTTTATGATTCCCAGCTTCCACTTCAATTAATGATCTTTAAATTTTGGTTTAAAACAGTAGAAGACTTCACAATACTCATGATGTTTAGGTGAAGGTATAATAGTTACTCGAAGTTTTGGGTTTAATGTGTGAAATTCACATATTCAAGCTTTTCCAAAACTATAATCTAAACAAACGTTTTGCTTTGTTTATAACTGAGGCATTATTATTTCACTTCAAACAAGTAATTTTGTTACTAGTAATCTGGTTTAGAATTGTTTTGACCTGAGTAGAAAATGTTAGTTTCAATTTGTTTTATATCTGAGTTTCATTGGAGGTAATATAGTTTAACAATATAAATGGGACTTCCTACACAGGAGAAAAAGGCTTTTGGGGTAACAAATCTGTGATAGATCTCTTGTTAAGTGAACAATTTCTCTCAAAAATCACACAGCCCAGTTTAATCTCAGTTCTTGGAACAACATATCTAGCAGTGTAATTTCCTCAGGTTCTTCATAACTGTAGTTATTCTGAGTCATAATAACTAATACAAAAGTAATCAGTTTTATGAATTTACCAATCTTTCTCACATATCACTTAAAAGGTACATCTCACTAAGCTGTAGAGAGGTAAAGTAGGTGCTTATGGTTGCCATATATCAGTGGCAGCACTAGAAATCAAGGAATCCCCCCTCCCCAGGCCCTTTTCTAACTTCTTCACCCCTTGGTCAGAAACTTAATTCCATGACACAGTAATTACGCTAAGTGCCATATATTCTTATCCCATCTACACAGTTGTTGTGTAGATAGTTGTTGATTTTTCACTCTGTTTTTAATGCAAGAGGTTAATAATGCTTGGGACATTGGGCCTGGCTTATTGAGTAACAGTCACCTCCAAGGTGTAATTTGATTAATGTTATGTAATTTAGTCTCCAGTTGGTTTACCGCTTTCCAATAACCACATCAGGGATATCACTGCACTAACACAGCCCTGTGGCATTACAGTATAACACCTTGGCTTACCCACCATCAGTATTTGGTAATCTTGCCTAGCATTTTCAAACAGTTCTCATGGTTCACATTCATTTGGCCCCTGCTTGAAATCACTACAGATGCAAACTATAGGAGGGGGACTTCTGTAGCCAGAATTGTGAGAATGTGCAAAAGGTCTTGATTTTTTTTAGTTACATTCAAAAAATCCATAGGTATCCTTAGAAGCCTTAATGTAGGCATCAGTTTTTGAAGTAACGTACAACTATCTGTGCAAATAAAGGTGTTATACTGTGACTAGTCAGTAACTAGCTTTTAATAGTATCCTTATACTCCACAGGCCGTATGTGGCAGTCGCTGAACAGCCCTTGCCATTTTAAGTATGTAAGAACCTGACTGTTCCTGCATCCGTTCAACCCTCTATAAACCTCTTTTCTGGGGTTAATTATGCGTGTGAGTGTTGCCACTAACATTGCTGAGTGCCTGTGGCCTTCCTATCACTGCAGAGATTCTCTGCTGCCTGTATTTGCCTACAATGAGCATCTTAACGCCTAAGATGGAGAAACAAAGTCAAATAAGATGTTTATGCTCTATTTCACTGTCATTTGGGGTAAGATCTGAGTCATATGCTCTTGTTCTACATGATTGTCATCCTCTTGAGTTGTTACAGTTGTGAAACTGATTTATATGCTGCAGGACGGGTAACAGAGGACACAGATTGCAATTAAGAAAGCAAAGACAACTTGGGCTAACTTCTTGGCTCTGCCACACTCTGTGATTTAAACCCATATTCTGACCCTCGAGACATCTTAGACCTTTGAAAGTGAGCCTGAATTCAGTCTCAAGCTTAAACTTGATGTTCAGGCTCTGTGGGTGACAGGTTCAAGTCGGGGGTAATTCTATGTTTCTAAGCATCTACAACATTCACAGTGGGATCAGGACTACAGCATGTATACATAAAGATAGGGAAGAAGGCAGCTGTTTCTCAAAAGCTTATGGTCTAAAATGAACACAGAAGTAGACAAAAAAAGGAAGTGGAGGATAATGATTATAGCTGGTTGTAGTCACTCCTCAGACTTTGTCAAGGAGAACCTGGTGGACAGAGCAGATCGTGCTTATCCCTGATACAGCTTCACTAGTTTTGAAATGTTAGGGATAGTTATACCAGGGAATAACTTTACATGTACCACATACACATTTATATGATTGCTGCAGCTGGAGTACATATGAAGTACGTAACAAAAACACCAACCGTGTACCCACCCTGTGATGTAAATTCACTGTCTTACGTCACGGGAAGAAGAGGAAACACAGTAGGGTCAGAGCTAGCATTGCAATCCATCGAGCTTCTGAAGCCTTCTCCTACAACTTTCATCTTTCATCTTTCACAAAGAAAGAAGAGTAAGAATGAAAGGGAGGAATGAAATAAACATTCCTGGAAGTGTAAATGCCGTTTTCCCCCAGGAGATGGCGAGCTTGGTCTCCCATTTCCGTTCCTCACCAGTTCCTCGGCGGGAAGCACCAGTCTGGGCTGTCTTTCTCAGAAGCTGGGAGCAATTGAGTGCTTGCAGTAGCCCAAACAGAACCATTCACTTTAGCAGCAAAACAGAAAGGGTAATATGCACTGGTTAGCAAAAGGCCTCTCATCTGCTAACACGTTCGTGGGTTGAGTCAGCTGAACACATTTTAGGGGAAGCTGGCAGAGATGGTAGTAGCAAGAGTAGCAAGAGTCTGCACTGTGCCAGTCATTTTAATCACAAAGAAATAGGACCTCTTCCTTTTTTTTTGCCAGGTTAGATCCAAATTCCTCCAGGGACAGCTTTGGCATTTGCAAGGGAGAGAACAGTGTTGTATTTAGAGGGGTGCTAACAACTCGGAATGTTTCCAAATTGGTGCATCTCAGACAATTCAAGTTTTGCATGGATTTGTCTTTAAATAGCAGTGAGCAGGGCACTAGAGCAGGAAGTAAGATGGGGGAGGGACAGTTCCTCCTCTCCCAAGCATGTTACAAACTAATTTTAAACAGTGCACTAAGCACAATGCCATCGTAGATATTTGTTCCCTATTCTTTGTGTGTAAAGATTCTGTTGTAGCTTTTTTGCTCACTTTTGCTGCCACTGTTAATATAAGGTCTGGAATGAAAGCATTCCCCCCTCCTCGCTGACCCTTCTGCATCCCCACCTCCCAGGAGGCATCATCTTGCCAGTCTGGCAGAGGAAGTGCTAATGCACACCAGCAACACTGACACACCACAAAGTGCTGTCAAATATGCAAAGTAAACACACTGAACAGAGACAGTTAAATAGCATCCTGTTTGCATCCCTATTCTCTTCTAGTTATTGCTGTTGTAAAAACTGGTTTGAAACAATAGTAGGTGTGGCTTTTTTTTTTTTTTCTTCTCCCCTATCCAAGGAAGACATAATGTTTCAAGTTGACAGCATCACTATATGCTGATGAGATAGTGAAGGTTGAGTGCCAACTAGCAGCAAAAATATAATAGCATCCATTAGAGCTGTTAGCTAGGGTCTGCCGGTGCTTCTGTTTGTAATTTAGAGGGTTAAAAGTCAGCCATGCGAGTAAGATGCAGGAGAAATTTTGCATTTAAAATCTGGACCTTGCAGTGGGTTTTTTAGTTTCTTACAAAAAAATAAATACCGAATTTGCTTTGACACTCTGGACCACACTGAAAGGAAGATATAAGAAACCTAAATGAGGTTTACTGAGTTGTGTCTCTGCCACATAATGACAGGACTCAGTCCTTGTAAAGTTCATTGGAGATTTATGACCAGAATTAGTAAGTTATGCACTGTCTGAAGCATTCATGTTCCTTAGTGTTTTGCAAGATTTAGGCATTGGTGCCTCATTCTCAAGCCTGTTTCTGCGTTTATCTCATGTATAGGTTGACACAGAGACATGATCCTTACTTTTTTTTTTTTTTTTTTTTTTTAATCCACTAGTAACCAGAATGGCAGAAAGTCATGGTTAATCTAGAAAGTTTGAACTGGATGTTGACAGAGAGCTGATATTCTTTTGTAAAGACACATCTGGTGACAAAGAAATAATCTGAACATCAGCATGAAAGCGAAGAAACACTAAAGCATGACTGAGTGCACTGCATAACTGAAAGTTACAAGAAGTGCATTTAGAGACAACTGTTTTTCTTCTTCTTTTCCTCTCTGAAAAGGACGCCATGAAAGTGTACTGGGCCATCTGTATCTCAGGATGTTTTTCCTTTTTTCCTGGGCACAGATGGTAAACTTCAAACATTACTGTCACTCTCATCTACCACATCAGCTCTGCAAGCAGCCTTATTTATAATTTTCATCCATTGCTTTCCAGTGACCTCCTGGACCTCCCTTTGGTGCTATCTTAGAAGTTCTGGCTAATATTAAAAGGCACTAAAATAGACACATTCTAAGCTATCCTTTTGGGTGTGGTAACTTAATTCTTAATAAAGACAAGACCCTTTAAATTAAATGAAAAAGAAACAAATTAAAAACCTTTCCTATGCTTCCACAGTAAAACTGAAGCAGGTATGTTGCGTGGGGGTGAAAGCAAGGCTTGGAAATGCAGACTTCTGAGCTGTGTGCTTGTCTCTGCCATGACTTTCAGGCATGTCACTTTACCTCTGTCTTCTGCCTAGCAGGTAGAAAGCTAGCTTACACCTGCTTTTGCAGGAGACAGGATACTTAACCGAACCACATGCTATTAAGCCTCTTGAAGTGTGTCAACAAAATAACTTAGAAGCCTACTGAGCATATTGGCAAGAAAAGATGTCAATGCCAGAGTATTGTGCTCCGTAGGACAGGGCAGGCTGAAATTATTTTCTGCTGCCTGCAAAGGAAACAGTGTTTTGCAGAATTTACCACTCTCTCCAAATCCTCAGGAGCACAGTACCATGCAGCTTTGAAAATACAGTAGGTTCAACTCCTGAACTAAAACCTGAATCACTATTACAATGTTCTTCAAAGGAATCGCATCCCACTGGGGTTTATAGCTGAAAGCAAGTCTTCACCTCTCCCTGACCCACTTTAAAAAGTTCTCCTCTTCCATATGAAAGACTTCAGAAGGAAACTGTGAATGTAGGCCACAGCTCATCTCTTTGTTTTGGAAGAACCCCCATTGCTTTGTCTCAATTTCAGACCTCCCATGTAAAAAGGAAACTATCCAGACAATTCCCCAGCATATGTCCCATGCACTTGTCCCCAGTGGCATCTTGTGCCTTAGCCTTGCCTCTCCTTTCATATAGCTGTCACTGGAGAGATGAATTTGGTAGGCACAGGAAATAAATTTCATGTATTTTAATTCCCTGCTATCTGTGTGATGCACATGCCCATGCAGAGTGAGGAAAGGATTGTGGCACTTCTGAATGAATCAAGCCTGGATGATTCTGATTGACTCACTGACATGAATATAATTTTCACAGCAAGCTCCCAGTTGCCCAGGGTGTTGTGTTTTTGTCAGTGTTGCTTGGTTTTCAGTCATTTGGTATAGGATTTGCTATGGAATAAATATGTCCTGAGGCAGTATAGCCTCAGCAGGCCTTTATGAGTGTCTGCAGAGCTTGCAGAGACCAGTAATATCTCATGGGTGGAGTGATGTATCACTTATATAAACCTGAGGGAAAGTAGATGTAGGGGACAGGGATGGGGCCTAATAAGGCTTCAGCCATCCTAAGTTAAATATAGATAAGAATTTTTTTTAGACAAAATCAACCAAGGACTTCATCATTGCCATTTATTGCCTTATTAATCCACTTTATTACAGCATTTATGATGTTTGGACATCCCATTCCTGATCGAGAAATGCCTGCAATGAACTAGTTATGTTCAGTTGTTGTCCTTTAGGGCTGGCCCATGAAGAGGTTTGTGGGTTCCTTAGTATTCCCCTTGAGATTTACTATATGTTGACTTATACATAAAATGTCACAATCTGTTTTATAACAGCCCCATAGCCAGTGTTTCTGGCTCTCTTCTTCCCCCAAATCTCTCAGGAGCCTTCCACTAGGAGCCCTGCAATTGCACCACCAAAAAGATCGCTTATCTCTAGAGTCTCAGTCAGTACATGCAGCTATCATGTTACTGTGCAGTCCTACCTCACTTCTGAAAATCAAATAGAAGTAAACCCAACCCATCTCCACGAATTCCCTCACTTATCCCCCAGATCTTTTTCATGCCTTGTTAGCACCTTCATGTCCAGTTTGGAGCATGGTCTGAAGGGCAGGTCTGCTGCTAGGACCCAGCACTGGGGCTCTCTGGTGTTAATCCTGGCTTCTTATGTCTGTGGCATGATTGCAGGGAACACAGGGCTCTGCTATCAGCCAGGCCCTGTTAGGAAGGCAATGACAGCATTGATGCTGCTCCGATGACTACAGCTCACCTTCTTTTTTGGTGCTGGGAGCATTACAGGAAAAAAAAAAAAAAAGGAGTAAGGCAGGAAGGGAAAGGGTCAATTTTACTATGCAAGCAATGAGACTGAAAATGTTCACCAGTCAGCCTAGTGAGGAGAAATAGCAGGCTGAGATTGACTCACACCCTGGTCCTGTTTTAACACTCATTAACTGATTGCTAACTAATCTAACTAAGATTAGGCTTAACAAAATGTTTGATTTAGAAGATAAATACCTATATTCACCTGAAAAAAACAGCTTGTATTAAAAATATATCTACTAATTCTGGCCTGAGCCAGGAAGACTAGGTCCCCCTAAGCTGTACAATTTTTAGAGTACATAGCGGATGCACCTAGTCCTGTGGGTTTCAGTGCCGAGCTCAGTCAGTTGTTTGGTGAGCCAGGCCATGTACAGCAGTAAGGATCCAAGTAGCAGTGCAGAGGGGCGATTTGAGAATAGACAGTGCTTTAAACAGACAGTTGTCAGTCAGTCAGGAATTTAGTGGGCAGGAAGACCTCCAAATAAGAGAATCAACTGCTACATATGGGCTTTGTGCTCTAGCTACTAGGTGGCAACAAAATTTATACTTTTTCTGATGCAACAAGCTTTAATCCTGCTTTGTAATCAACACTCTGTATTTCTAGGTTTCAACATTCTCAGTGGACAAAATGTCCTTGAAAACTCACTGTCTTTTTATTTCCCAACACTTTACTTGAAAACATAATGGCCACAGCATCCTTCATCTGCTCTGGGACCTTTTTCTATTTGATATCTACTACATTATCACAATCACAAGTAGTCTCAGAAGTGCTGTTAAGAGGCCCAGTGGTACACTGCTACAGTGAGATGACAGATGTCCCTAAAACTACATATCTTGACATTCAGGGAGACAACTAAAGAAGAAATATCTCAGGAAATGCAGAGTCATAGGAGCAGAAAGATGGACAGTAGAGACATTGTCACACGCCTTCACCTGGTCACAGAGACTGGCTGTGAATGAATCCTTAGAGAGAAATTTCATTTTACAGATTTAAGGTAACGCAAATCTCAGGGTTCTGATGGACAACCTACCGCCATTTGACAAGTTACTGCATGCCAGCTGAGCTAACTCACTAGTGGCTTCTGCTTCCAGTGCCTGAGAGCGCACATGCCTGCACTACACTAACTTAAACTGCAGCAATAGGCAGGTTAACACATTACACTTGCCTTCTTCAGACAGGATGTGGTCAAGTTGGAAATGCCAAATTAAGGCCATACTGTATCCTGTTCTGAATGGCTGGGGCTGATCCATCTCATTGTGTGCTAGGTTTAATTATGTTTTGCTAGACACTCAAGCATCCATTCACCTGTTCTGCAAGTTTCCTGAACTCAGCCCCTGAATTAACTTTTGCAACTGGTGCCTACTCCAATGGCCAGCTTGTCTCAGAGCTTTGCAGTGCTCAAGAGAAGAGATGGAGTGTAATTTTGCAGCACGAGCCACCCAGCCCCCTGTTGCAACAGAGAGTCCTTGGCTTGCATGGACAAGCTCTTCAATGATGAGTCAGGGATGCGGCTCTCATGCCAACATTTCCTCTTGCACATTCTGTCCCCCTATGAAGGTTTGCAGCTCTGTGAGTCTTGACTACAAGTCTTGCCTCGCAGACAGGCAGCAGCCTGGAAAGAGAATTTGGAATCATAACTTCAGTGAGCAGATCCCTGTGGCTTTTGTCTCTGGCTGTTGTGCCTTCAGCATTATCAGAAAAAGTCAGAGAAAATCAAACACCATGGTATCAGCATTTAGAGCAGTGGGCAGGAAAGGGCAGGGAACACAGAAGAGTTTTAGGGACTCTTGAATGGGGAGATCGGTGCTTGGTATTTAAATAATGGGGTTACCAATTTCAAGATAAACTCTCATGGGTTGCAAAAGGCCTCAAATGAATTCCAACACTCCTCTTGGTTTCATCAGCCTATTTTCTCATCTGCTCTTTCATGCAAATGTGGTGTGGTCCCTGTTGCTCAGGAACCATAGTGGGGATACAGGGGGAGGGAGGTCCATCCCCTCATACAACTTCTGCTGACAGGGACAGCATCCAACCTGGAGGGGACATGGAGGCTAGTTGTAAATAACTGTTCAACACAACCACTTCCAGCTTTGTATATAAATTATATGTTGCTGAGCAAATGTACTTGCAGATCTTGGATTCACAGCCCCACAGAAAAAGTCTGACCACAGCCAACATCAGCAACAAAGCAGAAGAAGCACACACACTTATGAAGCAACCAGCAGGAGGGACCGGTTCTGGAACTGTCAGCTCTGCCTGCAGGAGCTCCCACCAGTCAGACGGACAAAAAGGACTCTGTGGTCTGGGAGCCCAAACAGCATGTCTGTCAGCCTGAAAGGGCCCAACATTTCCCTCCTTGTGCCATGTCACTCTGAATTGCTCATTTGTACATGCTTGACAGTGAAAGGGTTAACTTGGAGATGGTCCCTTGATACCCACTTCTGAACATGATGGAAATGTCAAGTGAGCCCTCTGGTCCAACATGTTCATTCAGACCAGAGTCCACTTCCTCATTAGCAACAATAAATTTAAAGCAGATGGGAAAACTGCTCCATTCTCTAATCCAGCTTTCAAAGCCCTGTGATTTCAGAATCCCTCGGTTGCTCTTTGACTTTTCTTGCCTGTGAAGTTCCTGGTAATATTGATAGGGTCTGGACAGGAGGACACCAGTGCAAATTCTGGTATCAGTCCTCTCCTCTGCTGCATTTCCCACATCTGACCCTGTTAATTGCAGCTTCTCTCTCCTCCTGTGATGTAAAGATCTTTTATTTTCTTTCCCATCCTTCCTCTATCACCAGTTTTCTACAACACTTTGCAAAGGTTAATGGCTAACTCCTTACCATGTCTGCTCAAAGCTATGATAAACTTCTTTAGAGAGTGTGTTCTGTTTCATACCACAAACAGAAAGCCATGGAGGAAGGGGAAGTTTGGAAAGGACAGCAAGATAGCAACCTAAGTACTAATGGCTGGAGAATACTCCACAGCAAATGTAACACTAGGACATGGTCAGTGAAAAACTGGGATGTCCTCATACCACAGCTTGTGAAAAGTCAGTTGGGCAGATGCTGCAAAGTGACTTGGGCAGGAGACAATGCACCGCCCCTTCTGATGACCTTTTGCTTTGGCTAGCACAGGACATTTCCTGCAGCCCAACCCATGCCTCATTGTCTTTTTCACAAAGATATTTTTCCCAGTCCCTAGCCTGGATGAATTTTCAGCTGACTGCTTCTCATCCCACCCAGGTGGTGGGAGACCAACGGATCCTCTCCCCGCTCCCCAGTGCCGTTGAAATCACCTCTCATGTCCCTTCTTGGAGCTCCTGAGGCTGCTTGAGAGTGCCCTGTAAAAAGAGGAGGTGCAGAAACAGGTCACCCTGGGAAGCAACCCTCACCACAAGGCACTGACACTTCAACATCTTTCTGGAGGATCAGAGCCATCTGTCTTCCTCCTGACCCTCAGAAGAAGCCCATTTTAGCTGCTGCCATTGTACCCAGCTCCATCTCATCCTGCCTCCTGCCCTGCTAAAATCCCTTGTGCTGCTACCCTGAGAAAGGATCTGTTTCCACAGGCAGAAACTCTGGTGAGCCCCAGAAGTAGGTAGGGGCTTCTCCCTCCCCTCAAAGCTCAGCTTGAACAAGGCAACACTGATAAGACTTGGCAGATACCCCATCCATCATCCCAGTCCTGTTGAGGACAGACACCAGCTCTGCCAGCTGCCACCAGTTAAGCCAGCCGCTATACTCCAATACACCATTTCCACCTTCAATAAGCAAACTTGTGTTTTCCTGTGCTTCTGTGGTCTTGGTGACAGAGGTCTGTGTTCCTTGTTCCTCACTCTCCTCCTGGTGGCTGCAGATACTGTTGCTCACCTGTGATCCAGGACAGGGGGTCATATGCCATCAGAGGCCATGAAGAAACACTCCAGAAAACTGGGCAGGTCCTAGCCATCCTGGAGCTGTCCTGTTTGACCATGGCTCTTCAGGAAGGCCACAGAAACGTTTGCCTAAGCAAGGCGAGCTGAAATGAGGTAAAAAAGCCTCAAATCACATTAGCTTGAGGTTTTGACCTTTCCCAAACCTGCTGACCCAACAGTCTTCTAAAGTACAGAAAAATTCACTTTTATACGTCACTATGATGACTCCCGACTCCTTGCAAAAATGTAGCTACATGTATTGCTAGAACTAATGAATGGCTTCTGAGATGCCTCAGCTGTCATGGCACATGGCACACTGAGAGAGCGGGGATAAGACCAAAAACATTTCCTTCTCTACAAGCAGGTCTCTAGTCACTGTCAGCAGGACTGATCTTATGATGCACAGATCAGCAAAAAGCTGATTCCATGTAATGAAAAACAACCACATGTCAACCAAGTTTTTATCTAGACATTTATTTATGCCTGGTGCTTTTGTTCTCAAAACTTTTACAGGCAATGTATGTTTTTACACACTCTGTAGTATAATGCAGAGCCATGCAAGTGGCATATTCAACATGCACAATGTGGTACATTTTGGAACACAGGTTGCACTTCCAAATTCCTCAGATGCTTTCAGAGATCTCCCCATCATCAACCCTCTTTGCTCAAGTCAGTGCACACAACTCAGTTGTAAGAAGTGCAAGCCAGGATCCAGGAGTTCCAACCCAACTCACGTAGCAAGCCTTGTGCTCAGGCTATTTCACCTCTGTGAGGAACACCAGGATAAAAGGGGGATCATAATTTCTTCCTAGCTTATATAAAGAAGCTGAGAAGCTTCAGTTCTCTGTAAGGACTGCATAAGTGCCTGTGTGAGGATTTTGAGCCAGGACTGGGTGATGGTTGTTTCAGTTCCTTTCAGAGAGGCAGCAGTGGCTGCATGCACACAGAACTGATATGTGCCTGCATGATAGGAATCTGCTCTTGCTTAAGTTACATGTTTATTATTAACTAAACCTAGTAAAAAGCACCAAGTGACACTGAAGTATCTCTCAGAGACTGAGCAGCTGCTACGGTTGTTTTGGCACAAAACTTAGTAGCAGCAAGCTGGGCCATCAGGGCACTCAGCTCCTGCTTGTTTCTGCTATCAGAGATGTGATCATAACAATTCTAAAGATCAGATACAGGTGCAGGAGGGAACCAGGGAACTTGCCATACAGTAAGAGGAGGTGTAAGATGATGCTTGAAGGCTGAAAAATTATCATTTGATGATTATGGAGAGACTGATGGCTGCTTTGCCTTCCTCCTCCTTTCAGGGTGCAATCACAGGCACAGCAGAAATTGAACCATTTTGTTCACAGCAGACAAAAACCAAGCAAACAAAACTGATTTCTAGTTCAGCAAGCTGAAAGAGAGAAACACGTGGCTCTGTGTTAATGAGGCTGCTGTGGAGACTTTGGCCAACAGAAGAGCACAATTAATTTTTACTGGAAGTATCAGAATGTCAGACACAGATACCAAAGCTCTGGAGATGTGCATGTCTTGGATTTTAGTTGGCTTGTTACCTTCATGTTGTCAAATGCAGATGAGGGAGGGGGTCTATAGGTAAGTGTTCTTCTAAAACTCATTCCTTTCCTCCCAGCTTTGGTAGCTGGGCCTGAGACAGAGGTGTAATCTGCCTTCTTCCCACCCTGAGGGGCTTCATCTGAGTTTAAATGAATCACTTGTTAACTTCCCTAAGTGGCCAACACCTAGGTAACTGCTTCCAGTGCCATGGTAGGGGCAAGCAAAGCAGGCTGCAAGAAACTAGGACATGGAAAGCAGGCTTAAAGGGGAGACACACCATTGCTCCAGCAGCAGAAGCCTTGGGAAGAACAGCAACAAAATCAGTTTAGAGTTTTTCCTTAGGTTGCAGTCATAGGGCAGACTCCACTACCTATTTTTACTTTGGACCGGAAGTAAGTATATTATCTATTTCTCTCATTCTGTCTCCTCACAGCAACTTATAAAGCTTAAGTCATATTATTTGTAAAGCAGTCTGCAATCCCCAGAGCGAAAGTACCACTGAAAGGCCAACTAGCAGCATCAGCCATCCTGCCATCACAGAGCACAAGGTGGCCCAGAGATGGGGCAGAAGGAGTAGAATGAGGGGAGTGATGAGGCAGCCAGCCCAAGGGCTATCCTTTTCTAGTCCCTTTCCTGACTGGGGAGGAAGATACTCAGCTTGACACAATACAGTCTAATATTCAATATTATAGGCCCCTTGAAAGGGGTCTATAAGAAAGATGGGGGCAGACTTTTTAGCAGGGCCAGTTGTGATAGGATAAGGAGTTTTAAACCAAAGGAGGGAATATTCAGACCACACATGAGGAACAAATTTTTTACAATGAGGGTGGTAAAATACTAGAACAAGTTGCCCAGAGAGGTGATAGATGCCCCATCCCTGGAGACATTTAAAGGCAAGCTGGACGGGGCTCTGAGCAACCTGATCTAGCTGAAGATGTTCCTGCTCATTGCAAGGAGATTAGACTAGATGCTCTGAAGGTCCCTTCCAACCCAAATTATTCTATGATTCCATGATTCAGAGGGTCACAGTTTCAACTTCTGCCTCACATGTTCCAGACTTTGGCACAGAATTTCAAATTGCATTAATCTGGAAAAGAGTCAAACAAAAAAAGTTGGGGTTTGTTTTGGTTTGGTTTAGTTTGGTTTTGGTTTGGTGTGGGTTTTTTGTTTGTTTGGTTTGTTTCGTTTTTCCTAGGCATTGCTTAAAATAGGAAACAAACAAGTGTCATTGCTGACACACAGCCCTGGAGACAGCAGTGAGATGCACAGACACAGACAGATGCATGCGACACGACATGCCTATGCTTGATCAAAACTACATTTCCCTATCCATCACCCCAATATTATCAGGATAGAAAATGTGTTTTGCGTTTTTTTTTTAATATCAGATTATGAAAGATAATTAAGCACCTTTCTACTCACAACCCACGCCATTTGGTTAATAACATGAATACCATGAAAGTTTGTTCTCAGTTTTCCATCACTTTCTTTTCCCTGGTCTCCCCTGTAATTTGCTCTGCCTGGCTATTTCAAAGCACATTTTTATTATGTCCTTTTACTCTATTCAAATCACCATCTGTTTGTTTTGTTAGCAGTCTCACTTGAGGGGCAGGGTGTATTTAGGAGGGCATTCAACAATCAAAAATTAAAAGCCTTGGAACTACTATTCACCTGGAAAATGATTAAGCACTGCACTCTGGCATTTTTCAGAAGCTTGTGTAAAAGCACCCCAGTGCCAATTTCTTGACGCTTTCCCCTTCTCTTTTACCTTTAACTGAGAATCACTGGTTTACTTGCACACTAAATAGGACTAAATGCTTCATGCATTTCAAAGACAGTTTTCTAAATAATCAGGCTAAATCTTGATGGGTTCACTTATTTATCTAACTGCATAGCTCTCAGCAAAGAAGTGTGCTGTTACTGGACACAATCCCAGTCCGCCCAGAACCACCAGCCTCTTCACGCTGTCTTCAGTGGGGTCACATCTAACAGAGATTGCTCTGGGTTAGCAGTTCATAGGCTAGTAACACATTTTATTAATGAAAGGGCTGCCACACAGCTTATTTAGAAAAATGCACAATGCCATAAAATAAGTGGGCCTAAAAAGGTGAGCATTTTGCCACCCACAGTGACAGTGCCACATGGAAGACAAAGGATCACTTTTCATGTCTCTGCCAGGGAGTGCAAGATTGTTAGTACACAATGGCAATGCATCAATCTAAGGAAAAATCTGAGTAATTTCTTGTTGAACCAGAGGGGGGCAAAGAATTCAACTTCATATCTGCATGCCCCCTTGTTTTGTAGCACAGGATGAAAAATAAGCCCAGACAGAGACGGAAGACTACTACTTTGCATTGCATTTGATTATATTGCATTGCATTTGATATTTGGATGATGAGGTTAACTTGGCTGCAGGGGGAAACTGGAGGTCAGGCAGACTAGAAGCATGAAGAGTCACACAGTGATTTGTATCTTCACCAGGCCATTAACTCTGCAGTAACAATTCCAGATGTTTTATTGGTTTAGAACCTGGATTTGAAAGGTTCTTCCTTAAATTGTGACTCCTGGAGTCACAAGACTACAGCCAAAGCTATAATTTCTGACTGGACAAAACTAGACACTTGGAAAAACACAAACACATCGTATTTAATGTGCTGCTAGTCTGCCTGAATCCAGGGTCCTGCTTACAGAGAAGTATACTACTACTTCTGTCTGCATGGGCTGCTGACTGAAAATATGACTGCATTAGGAACAGATAAGTGGTGCCTCAGTTGCTGGGGATGCCTTGTGAAACCACACTATTGCCAGTGTACTGCTAGAGAGAGACTTCTCCAACCTGCCGCCTCAAAAGAGTGACGCTTACTTGCCTCTTCCCACTGGCTGCCTAAAGACAGTGAGTGGAGATCCAAGCAGCTGGTCAAGCCATGGCAGTGCAGCCAGACCTGATCCATGCTGCTGAGCTTTGGGACAAACTATCAGAAATAGTATCAGAAATAGTGTGGCCAGCAGGACTAGGGAACTGTACTCAGCAGCGGTGAGGCCACACCTCACATATTGTGTAGTGAAGGGTCAGGAGCACAAGTCTTATGAAGAGCAGCTGAGAGAACTGGGGCTTTTTACCTTGGAGAAAAGGAGGCTGAGAGGAGATCTTATAACTTTCTACAACTGGTTGTAGAAAGGTTGTAGCAAGGTAGGTGTTGGTCTCTTTTCCCAAATAACAGATGATAGGACAAGAGGAAATGGCCTCAGCTTGTGCCAGGGGAGGTTTAGATTAGATATTAGGAAAAATTCCTTCACTAAAAGGTTATCTAGCATTGGAACAGGCTGCCCAGGGAAGTGATGGAGTCATCACCCTTGGAGATACTTAAAAGACATGTAGATGTGGTGCTTAGGGACATGGTTTAGTGGCAGAGTGTTAGGTTTATGGCTGGACTCAATTACCTTAAGGGTCTTTTCCAACTGTGCTGCAACAGAGTTAGTTTTCTTCAAAGTAGCTAATATGGGGCTATGGTCGGGATTTGTGCCGAAAACATTGTTGATAATACAGGGATGTTTTAGCTATTGCTGAGCAGTGCTTACACAGAGTCAAGGACTTTTCTGCTTCTCACACCACCCCAGCAATGAGTAGGCTGGGCTTGCACAAAGGGCTGGGAGGAGACTCATCTGGGACAGCTGACCCCCAAATGACCAAAGGGATATTCCAGACTATATGATGTCATACTCAGTATATAAATCTGGGGGAAGAAGGAGGAAGGGAGGGACGTTCAGAATGATGGTGTTTTGTCTTCCCAAGTAACTGTTATGCATGATGGATCCCCGCTTTTCTGGAGATGGTGAACACTTGCCTGTCAATGGGAAGGAATGAATTAATCCCTTGTTTTGCTTTGCTTGCGCACGTGACTTTTTCTTTATTTATTAAACTGTCTTTGTCTCAACACATGCGTTATCTCGCTTTTACCCTTCCAGTTCTCTCCTCCATCTCACCAGGAAGTGGGGTGAGCAAGCAGCTATGTGGTACTTAATTGCCAGCTGGGGCTAAACCACAAAACTAACCTAAATGATTCTATGATTCTAAAACACATCATACCAGAGGGTACAAAGCCCATACAAGTTGACCTCAGCCCAAATTGGAGTAGGAATCACTGGCAGATATCGAGTTGTGAAAATATCCCAGAAAAGTCCAGAGATGGCCTTTAATTGCTTAAATTACTTTCCATGGGCAGAGCATCACAAAGCAGTCATGTTGTTGTCCCTAAAACAGGGTTCTTTATCTGACAGGTGCGCAAATAAGCTAAATTCTGCACACAGAGATTAGATAATGATTATATTACGGAGTTGTACAAGTTTGGATGCTAGCTCAAACTAGCATACCAGGAATACAAAAGTCTCAGTCATTTATATAAAATCCTATCAGTATATACACCCCTCAGGGCAGTCCTATAGAGTTGACTGGCTACAATATTTGCATACAAGTTATATAATACTAGTCCTAGTATGCATGCTCAGTAAGTAGCAGTCGTCTCCTGGAGGTGGGTAGTCTTCGACAAGGAGGTGTGGTTTTGTATTAAAATGATATTATAATGAGCAAAGTTTACTTTAGGTTAAGCATGTCCACAAAATTTGTCAATGATCACTACATAATCAACTGTCCATGGCTGACTTCTCAGTTCCAGGATAGGTTTTGTTCTACAACTGGAAGTTAATTACTGCTAGACATCTCATCTGTTATTAGTCTAATATTAACTTTCTAGTAGGCTGCATGATCAGGTCTTTTGGCCTATCTAGCAACAATGCTAAGCTGAAAAGTCAGAAGGCAGTCCTCAGACTGAGCAAGCACAGGAACACCAGACCTTAACCTTTGGGACCCATAATATGAAGCTGACAGAAGAGATCTAACTACAGGCTCAAATAAACCAAGAAATTCTTCAGGGCATCCTTCAGGGCATCACTTCCAGATTGAATGGAGATGAGGACAGACAGACCCAGTGGTATTTTTCTAGTAGCCAAGAGTGATGGGGGAAAGCCCCCTAATAGCCTCAGGGATCCTTTGTAGGCCCCTGCTTGGCTGACAGTGTGAAGTCAGACACTCTCCAAAGAGTACAGTACAAGCTCATTTCCAGATGATATTTCATGTTTTTATCCCTCCTTCTTCTGTTTAAGGGGTTGCTTGGATCACATAATGAGATTTAAGAGATTTCAGAGATTTCAGACAGACTTACTTCTGGGGCTGCTGTGCAGGCTCAGCTACCATCCCCAGTCACTGGAGGAGCGGAAAGCCCAAAGCCTTCATCTTGAGCATGTCTTGTAATCTTCCCTCACATGGACCAGGCCTCAGTGACCTAAAAAATAAAAACCCTCGGAATGGTTAATTCCTTAAAAGCTCTCTCACTTCAGAAGTAGAACAACCACCATCAAAAGTCCACTCAGCACAGCTCAGTAAGACAAGAGATGAACCACTGGCTACGGGTAATTGCAGAAGCTCACGAGACTCTGCTTCCACTGAAATAAGTGCCTGTTTCTTCAAAAGTAGAAAACCTAACCCTAACCCTAGCAGTATTAACCTCTGCATGGGAGTTATAAACCTCATTACCCAGCAGCTTAATGGAGGCTCACTGTGACACAGCAATATTGATTTCAGCTCACAAGCTAGCTGGGATCTCACCACACACGTGACATATGCACACCCCCAGCAAAAAAACAAGAGTGAAGGCAACTTCTGCCTTGATGTGATTAGTGTGCAGCAATGCTATCAGCTCTCCAGCTCCCTGCCTCCCTCTTCCTCCCCAGCCAGGGCCTTGTCCTCCTTGGATTTTATATTCCATCCCCTGTTTCAATACCACATCACGCCTTTCTCTTACAGCCTGAAGCATGCGCTCAAAGACCATCTTCCTGTGCACAAGTGCTTCTCTATGCTGTACCTAGCCAATGTTGGAAACAGAGCTCCTCTGCTTACTTTGTCAGATTAATACAAAAATGGTATCAGCATAGTGGTAGGCTCTTACTAACAATTAATAGTGGCAACTCAGGAGTGATTAATGAAGGTAAGAGTTAATGTCATGTTTGTGTGACTGAGGCTGTCAGTGGGGATTAAGGAAAACACCCATCACAGCTCCAAATTCTTGTCTGCTTCCACTTTCATTTAAAGAGAATATATTTTGGACAGTAATAAAGTAATTAAGCTCATTAATTTTTTTTATGTTATTCACTTGTCTTTTGCAGATCCTGGCTTTTTTACTTCTTTTTGTCATCAGCACAATGGAAAATTAGCTCCTGAAGTCTTACTAAGTCTTTACTGGCAGTCTTTAAAGGCCTCGCTAGGATCTCACAAGACACTTCATTCATCTGGCGACCCCTAGGCTACAAGAGCACCAGGGTGCTCTCCCTCCCATCCCCTCCCCTGCACACCCTTCCTCAAAGTAGAGATAAGAGCACAGCTATTTTAAAAGCAGGAAAGGAGATAAAAGCACCCACTTCAGATCATATGCTGCTGTCATTCCATAATTAACTTCACCTACATTTTCAAAGGAAAAACAAAAATGCAAAAATAATTTCAAACCACTCTTTCCCCAACATGTTAGTCATCTCATTCTTGATACTGATATCAATAAAATGGAGACTTCTTTTTTTTTTTTTTTTTTTTAATACTATTACCAAGTCACCCTTCAAAGCACTATCTTGAGCTCATTTTTCAAATGCGAGCATAAAAGGAGGTCAGGTCGCTCTCTTCTCTCTATAGTTCCCTGTGTCAGTTTGGGCTACCTATATGCTCAGCGCCAAAATGACATTTCTCCCTCTTCTCTCCCAACTTCTTCCCTTTCCTTTTCCAATTGCATAAAGCAAAAAGTGTTGGTGCCAGCCATCTGACAGTGTTCCTACAGCCTCTTCAGGAACATGTGCCCCTACTCTCCACACACTGCAACTGCAGTTTGCACCTTTAAAACAGCATTATTTGCAACAAACCACTTCCAAAATACCCTAGAATCAGAGAATCACCCCTGAATTGGAAGGGACCCACAAGGGTCAAGGAGTCCAGCTCCTCTTCCAGCATATGACAACTACAACATTGACACCATGTGTCTGAGGGCATTGTACAATCACTTCTTGAACACTGTCACGCTTGGGGCCATGACTGCCTCCCTGTGGAGCCTGTTCCAGTGCTCCACCACCCTCTGGGTGAAGAATCTTTTCCTAATGTCCAACCTGAACCTCCCCTGGCACATCTTCCTGCCATTTCCTTGGGTTCTGTTGTTGGTCACCAGAGAGAAGAGAACAAGGCCTGCCCTTTCTTCTCCCCTTGTGAGGAAGCTGTAGACCATGATGAGGTCTTCCTTCAGTCCCCTCTCTTCTGCACTGAACAAACCAAGTGACTTTAGCCACTCCTCATACAGCTTCCCCTCTAAACCCTTCACCAGTTTCATGGCCCTCTTCCGGACACTGTCCCATAGCTTTATATCTTTTTTATACTGTAACACCCAGAACTGCACACAGTGCTCTAGGTGAGGCTGCACCAGTGCAGAGCAGAGCGGGACAATCACCTCCCTTGACCAGCTGGCAATGCTGTGCTTGATGCACCCCAGGACACGGGTGGCCCTCTTGGCAGCCAGGGCACACTGTTGGCTCATGTTTGACTTGCCATTGACCAGAACCCCCAGATCGTTCTCCACAGAGCTGCTTTCCAGGATCTCATCCCCTAGTCTGTATGTACAGCCAGGGCTACCATGTCCCAGGTGCAAAATCCAGCACTTGCTCTTATTGAACTTCATGCAGTTGGTGATTGCCCAGTTCTCCAATTTGTCCAGATCCCTCTGCAGGGCCTCTCTGCCCTCCAGAGTGTCAACAGCTCCCACCAATTTTGTGTTATCAGTGACTTAGTATTTCCTCAAGTCCTGTGTCCAAGGACAGAATATTTATGAAGACACTAAAGAGCACTGGAATACCACTAGTGACTGGTTGTCAGCCCAATATAATCTCATTTACCCTTTGAGCCCGGCCCGTCAGACAATTGCTCACCCACTGCATTATGTATTTCTACAGCTGCATGCTGGATATCTTAACCAGAACAATGCTGTGAGAGACAGTATTAAAGGCTTTCCTGAAATCCCAAAGTATCACGTCAACTGGCTTCTGTTGGTCAAGTAGGTGGATAATCTTGTCGTAGAAAGAAATTAAGTTGGTCAAGCAAGATTTTCCCCACATGAACCCATGCTGGCTTGTATCAATGACTGTGTTGTCTTTCAGGTGTTTTTCAATAACTCCCAGAATAATCTTCTTCATAATTTTGCCAGGCACAGAAGTGAAAATGACAGGCCTGCAGTTGTCAGGGTCATCCCTGTTGCGCTTCTTGAAGTCTGGGAAAACATTTGCCAGTTTCCTACTGGGATGTCTCCAAATTCCAAGCAGCACTGAAAAATCATGGAGAGAGGTCTTGTTATGACATCAGCCATTTCTTTAAGTACCATCAGATGAATCCCATCCCGCCCCATCAACGTATAGGGATCTCACTGAAGCAGCAAATCCTGTACAGATTCAAGATTTATTTGGACTTTGTCATTGTCACAGCCATGGATTTCTAGCTTCTCTGGGACCCCCAGAGCCCATCTTCAGTGTCGAAGACTAAGGCAAAGAAAGCATTAAGCGTCTCTTCTTTGCCTGTGTCCCTGTTTATGAGGTGATAATGGTCATCAAGGCCATTGTGGCTTTGGCCACACAAATTTCCTCCCTACAGTGGTGAGCAGCATCTCTGCTGTAGTAGTAGAAGTATAGTGTAAATAGTGTGGGCCACACTATGCTTGCTGCATGCCAGGATGCTGTTGGCCTTTTTTGCCACCTTGCAAACTGCTGGTTCATATTCAGTAAGCTGTCAACTAACACAGAATCACAGAATGGCTGGGGTCGGAAGGGACCTCTGGAAATCATCTAGTCATACTCACCTCCTAAAGCAGGTTCACCTACAGTAGATTGCACAGGAATGTGTCCAGGTGGGTTTGAATTTCTGCAGACAAGGAGACTCCACAACGTCTCTGGGCAGCCTGTTCCAGTGCTCTGTCACCCTCAGAGTAAAGAAGTTTCCCCTCATGTTTATATGGAACCTCCTGTACTTCAGTCTGTGTCCATTGCCCCTCATCCTATCGTTGGGCACCACTGAAAAGAGTCTGGTCTCATCCTCTTGACATCCATCCTTCAGATAATTATAAGCGTTGATAAGATCCCTTCTCAGCCTTCTCTTCTTGAGGCTGAACAGACCCAGCTCTCTCTGTCTCTCCTCATAAGAAGGATGCTCCAGACTCCTAATCATTTTTGTAGCCCTCTGCTGGACTCCCTCCAGTAGTTTGTTGTCATTAAACTGAGGAACCCAGAACTAGACACAGTCCTTCAGATACAACCTTACCAGGGCAGAGTAGAGCAGGAGGATAACTTCCCTCGACCTGCTAGTCACACTTTTATAATGCACCCCAGGATACCATTGGCCATTCAGCCAGTTCTCAATCCATCTCACTGTGCAATCATCCAACCCACACTTCCTAAGCTTTACTATGAGGATGTTGTGAGAGACAGTGTCAAAAGCCTTGCTGAAGTCAAGGTAGACAACATCCACTGCTCCCCCCTCATCTATTCAGCCAGTCATGTCATCACAGGAAGTTATCAGGTTGGCCAAGCATGATTCCCCCTTCTTGAATTCATGCTGACTACTCCTGATAACCTTCTTTCCCTCCACGTGCTTGGAGAAGACATCCAGAATAAGTTTTTCCATCACTTTCCAGGGATGGAGGTGAGGCTGGCTGTTCTCCAAGACCTTTCAAAGATGATGGAGAGTGGCTTAGAAATAACATCGGTCAACTCCCTCAGCACTCATGGGTGCATTCCACTGGGGCCAATGGACTTGTGGATGTCCAGTTTGACTACACGATCTCTAATGTGATCCTCCTCCTCCGCACTTTCCTGCCTTTAGGGTCTGGGATTCCTGCAGGCTGGTCTTAGCAAAGAAGCCATTCAGTAACTCTGCCTTCTCTGTGTCACCTATTACCAGGACACTCAGCTCATTCAGCAGTGGATCTACATTTTCCTTAGCTTTCTAATGCTCCTCTTGTTGTCCTTGACATCCCTGGCCAGATTTAATTCGAAGTGGAGCTGGGCTTTCCTTGTGACATCCCTGCATACTCTAACAGACACCTGATATTCTTCCCAGATGGCCTGTCCCTTTTTCCACATTACATAAACATTCTCCTTCCACCTGAGTGTTGACGGCTGCTCCTTACTCATCCATGTTGGCCTCCTACTCCCTTTACTTGATTTCGTGATTTCTTCACACCCAGGTCTGGCTCTCCAGCCAGTTTTTTACCCAGTGAAGAGTATGCCTATTCAAGCCACAACCTGCCAGTTTCTCCAGGAAAATGCTTGGTGGAAAAGGATCTGAAGGATGTTGGTCAACAGTTGGCTGAACATGAGCCAGCAGTCTGCATGAGTGGCCAAAAAGGCCAACAGCATCCTAGCTTGTACCAGGAATAGTGTGGCCAGCAGGACTAGGGAAGTGATAGTCCCTGTGTACTCAGCACTGGTGAGGCCCCACCTTGAATACTGTGTTCAGTTTTGGGCCTCTCACTACAAGGAAGACAGTGAGGTACTAGGGAGAGTGCAGAGGAGGGTGATGAAGCCAGTGAGGGGCCTGGAGCACAAGTCTGATGAGGAGTGTCTGAGGGAACTGGGGCTGTTCAGCCTCAGGAGGTTGAGGAGAGGCCTTATCGCTCTCTACAACTACTTGAAAGGAGATTGTAGCATGGAGGGTGTTGGTCTCTTTTCCCAAGTAGCAAGTGATAGGACAAGAGGAACTGGCCTCAAGTTGTACCAGGGAAGTTTCAGATTGGATATTAGGAAAAATTTCTTTATGGAATGGTTGTGAAGCAGTGGAACAGGCTGCCCAGGGAAGTGATTGAGTCACAACCCATAGAGGTGTTTAAAAGATGTGTAGATGAGGTTCGCAGGGACATGGTTTAGTGCTAGATTTAGGTTACAGTTGGATTCGACAGTCTTAAGGGTCTCGTCCAATCAAAGTGATTCTAAGATTCTATCATTACCATCATTAAGCTCCAGACAATCAAAACACTCCCTAACAAACAGGGCTACCCCACCTCTTCTCCTTCCTTGCCTATCCTTTCTGAAGAGTTTATAACCATCCAATGCAGTACTCCGGTTGTGGGCATCATCCCAGCAAGTATCTGTGAAGGCAACTACATGGTAGTTTTTCTGCAATAACTTCTGTCTCCTGTTTGTTGCCCATGCTGCATGTATTGGTATAGATGCACTTCAGCTGGGCTATTGATCCTGTCACCTTTAAGCAGTGAGAAGCCCTAATGCCTTTGTGACCACTTTCAGGTACTTCTGTGGTTCCTAACACATCTATAATCCCTGTGTCTTTGCTAACGCACAGCTCTCCAACCCCTACTTCTGCTGAGACAGCAGACCAAAGGGCCTCACTAGCATGCCATCCCTCAAATGTTGGGTTGCTGCCTTTGTGTTTGTTCTCTACTGTGCCTGGGTTTCTCCACTTCCTCCTTCAAAGCTAGTTTAAAGCTCTCTCAACAAATCCTGCAAACTCCTGTCTAAGGATCCTTTTCCCCCTTTGAGACAGGTGCATCCCATTTGTTGTCAGCAGGCCAGGTGTCATGTAAACTAACCCATGATCAAAAACCCCAAAATTCTGCTGGTGACACCAATCCCACAGCCAGGTATTGATGTGGTGGATTTTCCTTGCATTGTATGCTGCAACTTGGGGGACAGAGGAGAACACTACTTGTGCTCCTGTTCTCTTAACCAGTCATCCCAAGGCCCTCAAATCAAGACTCTCTTGATTTGCTTTGGATTTCCCATTGCAGTCTCATTGCTGCCTACCTGAAAAATTAGTAGAGGATAATAATCTGAGGACTTTGCCAGGGCAGGAAGTTTTCTCTTCATATCTTTAACCCTGGCCCCAAAGAGGCAGCAGACTTCCCTAAGAAGTGGGTTTGGTCTGCATATTGAGTCTTCTGCTCCCTTTAGAAGGGAGTCTCCTATGACCTTGACCTGCCTTCTTTCTTCATAGCAGCTGTTTTGATGGAGCATGCAGATTGACTTGTCCCCTGCAGCACCTCCAACTTAGTTGAACCACCTTCCTCAATATTGTTGTTTGGTTCTACCTGCAGAGCCTCATACCTGTTGTACAAGGGAACCTGGGAAGGTGGGGTAGTCACAGCAGAGACACTCTTCTTTCTGCACCAGGCAGGAACATTCTGCCATCGCCCCCTATCCCTCAAGTCACTACATTTCACCATGCAGAAAGAAGGTAGGGAGTCCACTGAACTGTGTGTCCTGCCTATGTTCTGGGCCTTTCTGAGCGAGGATAGGGTGTGACTCCAGTCTATCTCCCTCCCACACTCCCTGATACTCCAACCTACTCACCTCCTCTCAGAGTTCTGTCACTAAGCAGAGGAGTTCCTCTACCTGGTCACACCTACCACAGCTGTGCTCACTGCTGCCATCTGGTATTGGTGTAAGAGCAGGGCACACCCTGCAGGCTGACACCTGGGTGGAAACGTCTTCCCACTGCATCTTGGTCCAGACAGCTGCATCACTTGTGGTGGGGGCTGACCTTATGGAAGCCATGGCTTTCTGCTGGGTGGATACCATTACTCCCTGGTTGAGCTGGCAGACCTTCTCCACCCTTCCTGTGCACCCTTCCATGCAAACTGCCTCAATAAGGCTGTAAGGAATACTGTTGAGGTTTGAGAAGCAGAAACTCATGTTTCAATTCACCTATTCACAGTTTGGCAGATAAACAGAAAAAAATCCCTAGAGAGATCAATCGAGTACTTTTAGGAAGTGCTTTATGCAATCTGCATACCCTCAACTTCGCTTTGAAAAGCAAAGAAGAGCTGTGAAATTCACATGAAAATGCCTTTACTTCAGCTAATAAAAGCACATAATTTTGGACTACAGCTCCTGAACAAGTGAAAAGCTGCTTAGTTCTCTCACCAATAGATAAGTGAGGCTGAAAGATTAGGAAACTGCTTGTAAATCAGCAAGAAAAGATGCCGCACTCAGAAATCACTGCAGAAATAAAACTGTGTATTTAATTTTCAGGTGTAAAAATTAAGATCTTTAAAGAAATTGAAGCAGAGAGAATAAAAATTATTAATCAGGTAGCTCAGCTGGAGAGTATGCTATTTATTTTTGTAAGTGGCTGTCTTCCGAATCAACATTTCTTAAGCATAGCTCTTGCTGGGACTGAATAAGCCAGCTTCAAGAAGCCAGCATTCCCTCCCCCGCAGAGAGCCCATTGCAGCAGCATCAACAGCTCTGTCTCATTTGTGCCACTGGTGTGAATTTTGGATCCACAGTTATTTATTTCGAGGCAGTTTGCCACCATCAAAGATTACCATCTGAGAATTTCAGTGAGGGTATATGACTTAAATAATTACAAAACTGACATGCATTTGTGAAGGTAGCAAATGGAGATGAGTCATGGAAGTGAAATACGTCAACCTCTATATACTAATAGACTGAACTATTGAGATGTAACAGTTGAACCTGTTCTTCTTATTCTGTGGGAATAAATTTGTAACATAAGGGGTACTTCTTAATGCTAGTCCTTTGAGTGACAAGACTGTCTCTAGTGAGCCACCTTCACAAGAAGAGTGGCTATGATCCAGATGTCAAGCAGGGCTGGATGGTTCCCATGATAGTGGTGGTGCCTGGGGAAAGTGCCCTGACATGGGACTTCAGCCAGACATGTAGCCTTCCCAAGAGCATCCTAGATCTTGCTCATGTGTCTGGCACATGGGTCACAGACCTGGAGATAAACAGGGATATTGTGCTCATAACATCAGTGGCAGGTGGAGAGGGGAAGGTAGAAGCTAATGCTGAAGGCCCCTTAGCTCTGCTAGTAAATCTGCATGCAGCAACCAGCAGAGTAACAATCTCTGCTGAAGCCTCTAGAGCTTCGCTACATAGCAGACAACAAAATACGACTGTTTCAGATGCCTCATCTTTGATAATACAAACAGAAGGGCAAAATGAGAGACGTATGTATCAGTATATTTTTATACACATATGTACATGTGGATTTCCAAAATAATTTCCTTTTAAAAATATGTTTTAAACCCACACAGATTTAACAAAGCTTAACACTGACTGCAAAAGCAGCTGGATGAAGCCTCAGGTAGGAAGCTATAAAACCAAAACAACAGAGACTTCATGAAGTGGGGGACGTCATTGCTTGGGAACAGTATTAAAACATCCACTTTATTCAAGAATACAGAACACATTTTTGACGATTTCCAGTTTACAAAAGTTTAAGACAAGGTTGGGTTTCAATAGAGAAGCTCCACTAAAGCCCTTATGTAATATCTCAATTTCAAGTTGACAAAACCCCTCAAATCAGAAAAATAACAGACAAATGAAGGCCACAGTCCTGTACTGGGCTACATTCAGGCAGAATCCAGCACGGTATCGAAATTTTTTCTGGAGTCACATATTTTACTACATGGGTGCAATATAGCCTTGTGTTACTAAAAAAATATTTCAGATCTCATACAAACTGCAAGAAGAGCACTTGTCTTATTTTAGTTCCAGGCATTATATGCAAAATAGCTTCCGAGGACCGACAGTGAGGAACAGTACTTGCCATCTGATCACCACGTTAAAAATACAGCATTAAAGTCTTCCTTCATTTATACAATTTTAAATATTCATTAAAAATTAAATTCAGAAGTCTCCTTCTATCCTTTTCATTGTTAATAGTTTTTCTTATCTACTAAAACCATTTGTCCTTCCTAAAATGTTCAAAAAGCACACAAGATTAACAACCTGCAGCATTAATGAAAATGAGAGTCACTGTCTCTTTTCTCCACCCAGCTTCTATATGTATCACAAGGGCCCTATTAGCTCTATCAAAGTGAAGCAGTGTAAATAAAACTGATTTGACTTTAAAGGAGAGAAAGAATGGATGGAGTTATTTAAAAAATTGCAAAGCACTCAGTGTTGTCATGTATGTCATTGTAGATGAAAAGTAAAAACAATTATTCACAGGCTCTCTATTAAAGACATTACTGCCAGCTTTCCATTAGCACAATACCAAAGAAGTAAAATGTAATTTGCCTTACAAGGAACTTCAGGTTATTGTCAAGTGGATTCACTAATGGCCTAATTTTAAATATATAGCATTCTGACTTCAGCAGAGGTTACAGATACTCAAAACTCCCAAAATTTGTTTACCTCAAATAGTAATTTCTTCAAATTGTTTTGTTGGAATCAAATATATTAATATCTGTCCACTCAATAATGCAGTATTATGCTGTATTAACACTACTAAAAATGACACGTTATAAACCACTTTGGTGTGATACAACAGCAATTTCCAAAGAAACCAGAAAACCAAGATGAAACCCCCCCTTAAAGTTTTAGCATGCCTTTTTGGAACAAGATACTCCTCAAATTTCTGTGGTCCCCATAAATAACAAAAAAGAGGAAGACAAGACTTATTTATCTTTTTGGATCTCTAGACAATGATATGTAACAACATCCAGAAATGCAGTTAAACAGCCTCCCACCAAATCAACATTCAACCAGAAATGCACAATCTCCTTTTGTAACTTGTATTCTCAAAAACTAAAAGATTCCTATACAAAGATAAGTACACCCTTAGCCAGAAGGGAAAACTTCACACCATTTAGAATGCTCTCCCCCCCCCCCCCCTTTTTTTTTTGTGAAGTCCAAATGGATTATCTTTATGCAAAAGTTACATGAATATATACAACCTGAAAGAGTATTTTTTTTAATATATATACATATATGACAGTGACTGATACAGAAGGCAGAAGAAGCAGGCTATATCCACTCTTTTCCCACGTCTTAGGAATGCAAGGCAATGTTTTTCAGGTGCCATAGGCAAACAGTATTTGCTTTGCACACACCTTGGTGTCTTAGAACACGCGTGGTAAAATGCAGTCCCCCATGGAAAGATTGTGTGAGGATATGTGCCATGTAAGTTACACTGGACACAATGATTTAATTTCACTAATACAGCCTTTGGCAACTTCAAAACTAAAAAGATGCCTAATTCTAATGAAACTACTGCAAACTCTTCAACAGTATGTTTTAAAGTCAAATATAATGTTTAAAAAACTGTAACAGAAAAATGTTAAGGCTAATTCTGATACAGCATTACATAGCTCTCTTAAAGAGGCCAAACAGAGCCTAAATGAAAGGCAAAAGGGACAGTGGGGCCCGGTGCTCACAGGAGACAGCCCTGCACCCACCTTCACTATTAGCTCAGCTATATACTCAAATTTAATCTACTTGTAAAATAAAGAATAACTGTCTGCGAAGTGCCAATGGAAACCTTCTGCTTATTAAGCTGGATGGAGTCATTAATTAGCCAAATCTTGCTTGTGAAGGACAGCATAATTACACTGCTTTAGCTCCCAGCAAGGATGAAATCTGGCCCTATCTTGTACATTGCTTTACAAGGACCTAGGAGCATCTTCACCAACACACTTCAAGACAAGCTGCTTAAGCCTGGAATAAAAGACTGTCGTTGATCTGCTTCCAAAGTCAGCCAAGCCCATCAGCATTAGAATTCTCCAGTGCTCCCCACTGTGTCATCTCTTATATACCACGGCAGTAGACTCCAGAGCCGGAAATGAAAAAAAAAAAAAAAAAGGCCACAAAAAAATTTAGGTGTATGTGTGGGAACTGAGACTAAACTCAACTTACTACCCTACTGACACTCAAGCTCAAAAATTCTTGGGTTCTGAGCATAACCTTTTGTTAGAAGAAGTTACCCTAGAAAGATGGGAAGAAAGTAGAGGGTGTGGGCAGTTAGCTTCCTTCATTTCATGTTCATTATATGGAATGAGGAATTTGAAATGTGTCTGACAGACAAATATAAATAATTTTTCAAGGTAAATTTCCCTATGGACAAAAGAAAGACACTGCATTGTTTTCTGTATACTGAGCACAAGCACTGGACTGCAGTGGCATTTAAATTTACTGCTTGCCTTCCCTCTTGCCCCTCTGAATACCTTTATCTCTGAGATGCTTTCACATGGGTGATTCAACACTGCACTGAAACACTCTTCACAGGAGACCATTCTAAGAGTTAGAACAAAACAGACACAAATAATTCTGGTTTACTGTAGAAGCTAGAATTTCAACCAAATGAACACAAATAATGGCAAACTCCATTAAAAAAAAAAAATTCTAAGTGAAACTTTGACATTTCACAGTTCTACTGGTGCAGGAGAACTACATCTATGAAATATACTATGAAATACACTACTTACATACATAGACATAGTATTAAACATGTGTATCCATCCATGTACGCATACATGCTGTAGTCAGGATCAAAAAGTCCAGCGCATTTCACTATATGACCTGCTTTCAGTAACAAGTATAGCAAACTAGTCATTCACACTAAAGCTTTCCATGATGAGTGTTTGCCTCAGGCTGGTATTGGTGTTCAAGAAATAGCTGAGGTTTTTTTGTGTTTGTTTTTTTGTTTTTTTTTTTTTGTTTGTTTTTAAAATTTATTTAGTTGTTTGTTATTGTTGTCTTTCTTTTTTTGTTGTTGTTGTTTTTGAGAAGGAACACGTGGATTAATGTTGTTTTGCCACACTTGAAAAGAAGTCTTGCGCTGATTTGTTGAGATGCTTCAGTGCCTCTGTACTCAGCCTTGAAGTCTGACAGATAAGTCAACTTTTGTGGTGTTCCTGAGAAAACCCATGCAAATTTGGCCTAGATATTACCATCTGGGAAAAAGCCCTCATTTGCTCAGTTAGAGAGTTGCTGCATCCTCACAAGCTTAAACTATGAAAACTATATTGACAGTGAGAATGTTCCAGAATGAAGAGAAGAGTCAGACCTCCAAGCAGAAAGACTGCCTCTCATGTGCTTCAACAACCACCAGCTGGCATTGGGCAGTAAGAACAAACAGTTCATATGTCAGCAGGATGGGAGGCAGTCTGAAAACAGCAGTCTTTTCTGGCATAGTTTTTGTGCGCAACACTTTTATATATTATACATGCACATATATACATTCATATACAGTGAACAGTCCAAGAAATACATCACATCAGTTCTTTGACATAGCACTGATATTTCTCTTATTAGTCTGAACTGGAACTTGCTCGCAGAAATATTGTGGAGAGCTGACGTGACTATAGGTTTAGCTCTCACAGCTCTGTCTTTGGTGAGCCCAAAATACTGACTTGAAATACTAATTGGATTCAAATCAAGTCATCATTCAGATGCATGTTCCCCTGAAACCGATTAGCAGATTAACCTATACAGACTTGAAAAAGTAAATGCCTTTCTGCTATCCCAATTCCTGAAGCAGTTACACTTCTCTTTCAGCAATGTGGTTGACCAGAGAATTACTCTGATCTGCTGTCCTCTCGAGAAGAGTTCTGTTGCCATCCAGACTGTCATGGATGCCTCTTGTCCAACTGCTAGCTGTGCCCAGAGGGCTTCCTGCCATGGGGGCATCTGTGCTCACCAAGCTTCCTGTCCGAGATCGGTAAGGAGGAAGATCTGGCTGATCAGGGTATTCAGATTCAGAACAATACGGCGGTGGAGGAAGGTCAAACCAAGGAGGTCTGCTGTAAGACACACAACATAGTGAGAGGTTACTGAAAACAGTTGTATGGAAGAAATCAGATAGTTTTCCAGTCATGAAAAAAAAAAACAAACAGTATTTCTTAGCCTTTCCATGATATCTCTCAGGACATCCCAAACAGACCTGTCTGCATTATTCAAAACATCCACATGACCACTGGGCAGCAAGGTTTCTGGTCAAGATGCAACATAGCTAGTCACATCCTGCTTAACACTCTACACTCTGATTTTCATGGGTATGCACTTCCAACAAATCTCAGCTTACACTCAAAGAAGTTAGCATACTGTATAGCATTTATGCAACCTGAGAAAGCGCTTTAAAAGAAATAAGGTAAGTAGTGGATTTACACCTATAGATAATGATGTGAACACAAGAAAACTCTGAGGAAACCTCCACTGTGTGACAAAGATTAATGGCTTATGATTTACAAATAAATAACAAACTAAATTGTCCACATGACAAATCACTTTTGCTGTCAAGATATCACATGCAGAGCAACTGCTAAGTAGGCATAGACAACTACAGGATTCAAGAACACTGTTTCTGGTTCTGACAGTAAAAAAGTAAAGGAACTGAAGAGCTTAGCAGTTTCATAAATAGGTCCTGAGAGCAATCAGCTCTGAAACTGCTTATGTTTTGTATCAATGTGTGTGAGAAGTGATTACAATCCTCACAGCTGCTCATTTTGTTGTCCTTATTAATGAAAAGATATTATTATGTCTACATTAAGACATGGAGCTGCTGCCAAATGCATCAGACAATAGGAATGTACATGATTATACTATCATTCTTAGATTCCAGAGTTCATCCTAAAAAATATTGAAAGGGTGACAGTGAAAAATCTGGATCATTAAAGTTCATACTATGTCCTGTTTAGGACATAGACTGACTAGATGTCAGTCTAGGAGTTTTGTGTGGAAAGACTTTACAGACAGATTAAAACGTAGGCTAATTATCTAAAATAAAACCCATGTCTTAACTACAAAAATATCATAACCCAAATCACACCCATACACAAGAATTCAAAGTACTTTCAGCTATTTAAAATGAGAACAATGCTTTACATTTCAGAGTCATGTTCTTTTCTTCTATTGGCAAAGGGAGACTAGTGCAGAGCAGAGGGACTATAAAATTCTTTACGCAAGAACTGAAGACCTCTTACCTTTATACACTTACCACATATGATCAAGATAATTTAAAAAAAAATACTATGAGCTACAACCTAGATATTTTTTTTCAAAACTCTAAATTCATTTTTCATGTTTTGATTCCAGACTAGCACAGGATATCACTACTAGCCAAGTGATGCATTTCTCTGCATTTTCCTGCCATCCTCAAAATCTCTACTACCAACAACATGTGCTAAGAGAACATGACTTAAGTTTGCCTTAAATCCCTTTAATATCAGTAACAGTAGGGGGACCTGAGGAACATGAATTTTTCATATGCCAGAGAAACTCAAATTTACCCAAATTTGGACCTATGTATGTGACAGAATTGCAATGTTGTACTTCTGTCAAAAGCAGCAATAAGGATAAATGGGGAGAAGAGGCACAGATTAATAGAGCTGCAACCAGTAGCATGAAACTTTGGTGACCACAGAATCAGGTCGTGTACATACCTTTGGTCAAGCACAGCCTCTGTATAGGATGGCGGAGAGTCCAGGTCCACTGGCCTGTGGTAGGCCTGGTTGGACATGTACTGGATCCCATTGTTGACATTGTAGGTGACGCTGCAGTGGTGTGGGTGATCGAGGACCACCAGCCGGGAGAGCAGGACAGGGTGCTGCAGTCGATGCACTGGCAGGGTCATGAGGTTGTTGCGTTTACGTTGGTGATGCAGGACTAAGGCAAGAAAGGCCACCACAAGTACGAAAATGACAGAGCTACCAATGATAGCATAGGTAATACTAGGGTAGTAGAGCAGCTGATTTTCTGAGGTCACGTAATCTTGGCCGCTGCCTACTTCTGCAAGACAAAAGGAAACCTCCAATTTGTTTCAAATATAAAAGTGCTCTTACTTGACATACACTGTGTTTTCAGCTAATGCACTGTGTGAAAAAAGCAAGTTTTCCCCTTTTCTTTGGATTATGAAAAATTAGCTTATTAAAAGCATATGCTTGCAAATCAGATGGCTGACTACTACTCGATTCGGTCCATCCTGACCTACTAAAAGTGCCAGCAGACAAGCTAGGAAGAGACAAATACACACACCGTAGTAGGAAGCATGTGCACTGTCATCTCCCCTATCCCTACTTATCAGCCATAATTTTTTGTTTCCTGAAGTGAGGCACCCAGTTCTGAAGCATAAGCACAGTACCTCAGCTGTACCCAGCAAAGCACACTAAAATCAGAGATATACAAGTCCTGATCTTCACTTTTAATGATAACTTGCAGTGCAGTCCAACTTCACATGGAGTTTATAAAGAAAGGCAGCAACTACCTCCTGCTCCACAGATCTAACAGTTCAAAATAAGTATGGGAGAAAATACAGACAGCTGCTCAGTAAAGGGTGGTTATTTGGATATTAGTGATCAGAAGACCTCCTGCTGAAAAAAATTCAAAGAAGAAAGGATGTTGGAACAGCAAAACCTACAATGTAAGTCTGGTAGATGTGTTACAAATAAGAGATGTGAAAGTCTAAAAGCAAGAGTGCAGTGACAGAAGTAAATGGTAAAAACAAACCAACCGAACAAACAACAAAAAAACCTAAACCAAACCAAAGCAAACAACCCCTAACCAAACAAAAAACCAGGTTAGGATAGAATGAGGAAAAGAAAAACATGAGCTGGGCCAAGGGCATGGAAGATCACACAGTGAGCTTCAGTTTGAGATGGAAATGGTAAAAGGGATGGCTGGAACTGGTAACCGAGTACCAGGGAGCAGGAGCAGGAGCATGACCCTAAACAACATTATTATAGGGATGATGAGAACACCAGCTCAGAAGAGGTACTTCAGATAGCATATAGTATGTGTTTTACTTGCAGAAGGCACTGAGGAATTGGCAAAGTTACCCAAACTTGTAAGAGAAGTTACAGTTGGATTTGTTCAGAGCTATAATAGAGAAGAACCCTGCCTGGGTGCTGGGCCCAGAGAAGCAAAAAGGTAATGGACAACAACTGAATGGATCTTGAACTCCATGTAAATCTTTTGAGGAAACACAATAAAGAGAAAAAAAAAATGAAAAGGAAGAAAGAGGCTCAGAGAAGCAAAATGGCATAAACACACTGACGTGACTCTACCACACTCGAGGCCAGTGTCAGCACCACGGAACTATGTTCCCGCAACTCCATTTCAGCACCCTGTTCACTAGGTCATACAGCCTTTGAATACAGTTTTCTTTTTTTTGTGTAGAATTTCTATTTCTGTGCAGGCTGTACCTCCGTATAGCCTCAATAAGAAAAATACTATTCTAGTACAATACAGTCATCTACCTCATGAAAAATGAGAGGCTGAGTAACCAACAAATAAAACAATCCCAATCCCTTGACCTCCAAAATCCACAGAATTACAAGAGCATGATTCATCCAAATTCTTCATTTCCTACTGCAGAAGGCTGGGTCAGTAAATCTTAACATATGATTTTTCTTTCACCTAACAACTAAAACTGCTTTCTGGTCACTGACTGTGTCTGTCACAATAAAGAACTTTCCTCAAGCACCCATTGTTCTTCATCAAGATGCTTTGGGTACTTCTCCCAATATTTGGTTTTGGCAGTTCACTTCCATTGTTAAACACCAAACCACATTTTCCAGCATCACTATAAATAACTTATGCATTAGTTAGGTAAGATATACCACAGTTTTCTTGATACCTACTGTCACACCTCAGTGAGGATACTTACTAAATTTATTTCCCCCATACAACTACGCAGAAGAGAAAGCAGAAATCACTGTTACCAGTCAACATCAGGTCTGGTTCACTCAACAAAGTGAATAAAGTCTGCACGAAGAATGTAAATCAAAGTGAAAGGGAGGAAAAGAATTCAAATGCATTAATGATTTTAATTACAGCTCATCACATATTACTGTAGCTTCTTTAATACACTCCTTAAATTCAGCAGCTGAGAAATTCATTAATGCCTCATATCACAGACAAGGTCCAGTGTAGGAAGCACAGTTACAAGCAGATAATTTTTATGCAAATATCAACAAGTTTATTTGCAAGGAATGACCCATGGATGAATACCACTACCTGCAACTCCTTAGCGCAAGGAAGGAATATGTATTATGACATCCTAATAAAAGACCACAAGACTTGGCTCACTGCTTGCAGCGCACTGGTGTAAGACAGAGAACAAGATGCTTTTGCAGACTTGACTCGACCTAATTAGTTAACCTGGGATCATTCTGCAGCAGTACAGTCCCATCTTACTGAAAGGGAAGAAAAATGAGATAAGTGAGTTATATGTCAATTTCTTTTCTAAACTTTTAAGGTTATCCATCTGTTTATGACACAATATTCTAGGTCCTGCATGAAAAGCCTCCATAAATCCAAACAAACTATATGGCTGAAGAAAAAATACTTTGTCAAAAGCCAGCTGGGATATGGTGACCAGCTTTACGTCAGTCTGGAACAAAACATCTATTTTACCTGGTTTTATGATTCTTTTCATACAACAACAGCCCACATACCTTGCAGAGACCTTGTGTAAATTTGCAGTTAACATGCTGTTTTGGAGCTTTAGGATTACTGTGGTTAATGTAACATCATTTGTTTTCCAGTAACTCTCTATTCATTTTCAGGTTTTTGTATCTGTTGCTTATATTCCCAATTAGTTCACTGTATCTTTGAGAACAAGAGCAATCTAAGGGCATGCCTACATCAGGGACTGTGGGTCTGCATAGAGATCTCTGAACCAGAAGTGTAGCTGTGATGGTGCTTTTTGAATAGTGCTATCTGGTGCAGCCTTTGAACTGGCCAACACAACAATATTGCTTTTGGAATCTGAATTAGCATCTCTGTCAGTTCAGCTAGTTCTAGCCTGTGTCTAACATGGAGCTGCACTGAGGACTACAGATACCCTGTGAAGAGGAAAGAAGTTGATTTATCTGTCAAATGATTGCTCTTGTGGCCTGTGCAGTGCTGAGTACTTACTCTCCCCATGCAAACAATCCATCTCCCTAAACATGCATGTCTTTATACCTTTACAGGAACAGACATAGAGTGCACTGTATCTGAGATGGAGTTTTGCCTAGGAATATTCAGGTATCATCAAAACAAAGTCCTCTTCCACCACCATAACAACCTTATTCTTGCCTTACAGGTGGGGTTTCTGGGCCAAGAAGACACAATCTTAAGGGGATGCTCACAAATGAAGGTGTTTTGCTTCTGCTGTGGTGTAGTTTAAACCAAGAAAGAGCAACTTGCATCTAACCCCCCCTTTCTAGCCAGGTCAGTAAGTGCAAGCCCGCAAAAGATGAAAGGAACATTATCTGAGCCAATCAGCACTGCTTGGCTTGTAGCTTTTGGAGAGTTCATTTCCCATTCAAGGAAAAGAAAGAAATTGCCCTTAGTGGTCTTCAAAATAATGGTCTAAGCAAGAAAACTGCTCTATAGCACAGCTAAAACAAAAGTAGCAGAACTATGAGACAGTTTTACATACAAGTGACTTTCACATCAAGTTTTTTCTTCATCTTGCTATATATCTGATCATCTTGAAATTAGTAACTTCTTGGTAATTCCTTGATAACATTCAGTTTTTTTGTAGAGCCAGGTGAGTATACAGAGGTGTGGAAGGGAATGTCAGGTACCTAGCTGAGATTGCCCAATGAACCTTGATCCACTTTGTGCACATCGTAATAAGGAGAAGGTGAAAGATAACAACACCTGAAAAGTCTTAGCTGGACATGCACAACTACTTTAGAAGTAAAAAGCCATTACTCTTTAGTTCTGCTCTAGTAACTTTCAGCAAACATTTACACATCACAGAAGTCACTGAATTGAATTTCTTGATAATTCATCTTCTCTGAGAAGAAGCAGGTATCATCCAGGCTGGCTAAAACGTTCTGTCTGCTGTACTATGAAATGCAAATTCACAAAAAAAGGTGAGTGGGCAAGCTACTTTAGCTTAAATTCATGCCTTCCTCCCCCGAGAAGATCTGTTTTCTAATCATGCCATGTATAAACAGTTTATCAATGGCACTTATGCCTATTAAACCCTATTATTCGGGAAATGCTGAATTTGCAGACTAGAGATTCTTGGAGTGTAAAAAGCTTTGTTAATAATGTAGGAAAACATTGATAAACACTGATAAAGGAAACATAATGCACTGTGCTCAGAGGGCTGTCTTATTGACTGTGAACAAATGTGCTGTCTCAAAGATTTTAAAAAGATTGGAGAGTAACTGCATTAAGTTTGCCAGACACAGGGATGAGGGGCTGTTATTTTGTTTTTTGCAATCCTCAAGCCTGGCTTTTCACAGTTCATCGGAGAAAAAGCTTTTCAAATACATAATCTGAGCAGACATCTGTAGCCTTAATGAGCACAAGTCACGGTCCATCTCCAACAAAGACGTTACTGTAACAACACATTGAAATTCCAACTAATTCAAGAGCAGAGCTGCAGCTTGGAAGGCTAAAGCCACAAAAATCAAATAGGGAAAGGCAGAGCCTCTGCACATTATTTACTTTTTGCGCCAGGAGATCCTAGGGCATGCTGCTAAGTGTCCAAAACCTCTTAAATTTCTCATCCTTGATGAGTTTATGTTCCACTAAAATATGTCTTATGTAGATTTTGTGCACTGGACTTCCAGAATATTCTTTATTCTAGTGATTTCCTTTCTAACGCAGTTCTTTTTTGCCCTTCTGCCCTTCTCCAAGATACAAACAAGATCTAACAGAGAGAACACAGCACCTTGACTTCATGGAGTTTCATGCTCAGTTACCATTTGTTCCCCTCCCCAAGCAGCTTTATATTTTCCTTAGACACCAAAGACAAAGATGTTTTCAACTGCATTCAAAGTGTGTTTCTGCCCTGCTTAGGGTTTCTCCGTTCCACACACAGAAGATATATTTGTTAACAGATGTGTTGCACGTACTAAACAGACCTTATCTATGGGAATTGACCAAACTAATACAGTATCATTACATTTTTGCTTACCAGGTACTTGGTAAACAGATAACATTTCTGGAAAAGCAGCAAGATGAAACCCCAGGCTCTTTCCAGGCACATCTACAACACTGATGGCTTCACATCCAGACAACCACTGATCTTCACATATGTACTGGCTTGAAATGTTTTAACTTGTGCTATTCACAAGTGTCCTTAATATCCATGGACCAGAACCACAGCAGCCAGCACAGCCCTTGAGCTATGACGTGGGAGCAGAGGGCGGCTCTATTTCCAGCTTTTGAAGTTGCTCATCGGGTCATTTTCTCTACATCTGCCTGGCTCCCTGCCCTGCTGTCCCCATCTTGAAAACCAGATAATGATGTTCTTGGGCTCTCTGACCATTCTCCCAAGCTCTTCTGTACTGAGAAGACCAACATTTTCCTGAAAAGCATGTTTTAAATATTAGTCATTAAGTCTAAATTCCACTAGGTGCTCTGTCTGTTTTTTCAGATGACTGAAAAGACATTCATAACCTTGCCTGCATAAACAGAATAGGACACCTCAATATAGAGAACTTATCCATCCATTCATACAGGTTTTTTAAATTCTTATTGGTTTTTAGTGTAGCACCTTGGAGCTCTAGCAATGAAATAGGATTTCTCTGTATAATGTACTGTACAAGCTCTGAAAAGATGACAGCCATTGTTCCAAAGAATTTGAAGCTAAGCAGAAAACTTGGAACTATATATAGTTATAAGTCTACGCAACTAGTCAGCAAGATACAGATAAACTTCAAGATCGTATTAGTCAGCAGAATTAGCAGCAGTCTCACCACATCTCATTCAGTGCATCAAAATGTGTGTTATCCATGCCCTCCTTCTCAGACATAAACCCCTCATCCTGATCACATGTTATAAAACCAGTGCTTTCAAGTCTTTGCAGCTGCTGAAAAGGCAGCCGAGTCATCAGACCGAAGATCAAGAGCCTCACCTCTCATATGCCCTCCTTTTTATCTTCTGCAATGTAGGATAATTATTCCATGCACTTCACGCACCACAGTTTAAACATTAAAAAAAAAAAAAAAAAAGAAGAAGAAAAGAGGAAAGCAGCAAACTGAGCAAATAAATAGAGAACTAAGAAATACTTAGCTGTTGCCATGAAAACTGAAGTTCTAGAATAAATGTGGCAGCAATGTAAAAACCTGCAAAGCCAAAATCTGCCATCAAGCATGGAAACAAAAGGTCCAGGCTTGGTAGCTGGATGGAAGCCAAGGAGAGAATTGAAGTGTTACTCCAGTGCAATTCAGGATCACTCCAACATCGATCTAAGCAGCACTTCTGGACTGCTTGACTTTTGACATTTTGGAATTGCCTGCTCCTGGACTTTTAGGACGTGGTACTTAAGAACTGACCAGCCCTGATGGACCCTAGCACCTTCAAAAGCTTTTCCCAGGTGACCTTAAAAAAATCTACAAGCCTTAGAAGCTGCCCATGCATTCATAAAAGCAGGAGGATCTCATCTCCTCCTTTAATGCATTACAGAAAACTTGGATAGCTTTCTTCTTTGGATGGACTCGGCATAACATTGCAGACAGTAAATCAAGATATTATAGTACCTGGGACTGTATCCAGAACATTCATTCCTCTTTTCAAAATATGCATTATAAAAATGTTGGTCTCACTTCAGCAAGTTTTCATATAAATAGACTAAGCAAAAAAAAATCTTTAATTACAGAATTATGAAAATTGCTGCAGTTCATGAAAGGTTGTTTATTCAGCACTGCTAAACACAGCCCATTGAATGGGTGAGTGCCAGATGTTATTCTCACTGAAGATGGAAGTCTTGCTTTTTGTTTCCACAGAGACTGTGGAAACATTTATTTTACCTTTGACCCTGGCTGACCGACTGAACTGGTCATACTGAATTGTGCAATTCTTCATAAGAAAAGCATGTGTACAATGCAAGAAAGAAAAAAGTATTTTGAAGTTTGTATTAAGAGGCAAGAATCATAATTCTTAATCACTGTGTCAAGATAAGTACTGTATGCAAGGACAAACAAAGAGACTTTTGGTAGCATACTTATAGTTAACATTCTGTGTGGCAAGACTGGAGGCAAATAATAATAATGATTACTATAGCTAAACATAGTTTAAAAGGCACTGAATTAGCTAATGTGTCACATAAAAATGAACCTTTATTGACAGAATACTCATCTAAAGAATAGCAGTGGTAAAGAAGGTTAATAGAAAACTGGCTTACCACAAGCAAATTATATTAAATGTATTGTTGCATGATTCTACAAAAGCCCAATGGAACCACCTTTGAATGCTGGCATCCTCTTTTGGCCAGCGTATTTGAAGAAAAACAAAATTAGTTTGGTGAGAGTACATCATGAGAAACAAAGATGATGAATGGGAAAACCAGGCTTAAATATTGAGAGAGAAAAATTAAGATTTAGTCTTGAGAAAATATGAGTAAAAGGACACACGATTTAAGTATTTATAATAGCCACGAGTTATAAAAAATAAGCTCAGTGACTCATTTTTAGATTGTTGGGCAGACGAGAAAGGCAACAAGGGTAAAAGGGAATAGATGCAGGACAAATATAATTATACACTTCACAGAAAGAAGAGAAAATACATTAAATGACATTTTGTGACTATATTTAAACAAAAGCTGAGAGACTATGTAGAGTATGTGCTGGGGAATAACCATATCATGTGGGAAAAGCTGCTAGGGAGCACCTTTTGTAATAGCTGAGACACGTTTCCATACACAGACAGATAAGAGCACCTGCGGTCATTTCAAAAATCATTCTTAAAACAAAAAAGGTTAAGAGTTGTCCTGGTTTTGTTAAAAACAAGACCAGTTTCTCTTTTAGTGAATTTTCCTTTCGTCTAAGTTCCTCTAAGTAACTGCAGTTTTCTGAATTTGGCTGCATGTTTTTTCAGACACTCTTTGCTCAGGAGCTGATAATGGTAGCAATGGTCTGCAGAACAGACCCAGGTTTAGACTTATGGCTATGGTAGCCAAGGTTACTGGTAAATTTTGAATGTTCCGTAAGTGAGAGGGGCGTATTTGCAAGGAGGGACGAACACAACAGGTGACTAAAATTGACCAACTAAGTATTCCATCCCATCCATGTCATACACCCTATAAAAGGGGGAGATCACAAGGGTGATCTCTTCCACCATGGCTGGCATCTGGAGGAGGACTCTGCCTGTCATACCTGCAATCTGAGGCCTGGTTCCAGACCCTGCATTCCTGAATCCAGTTCCAGTTTGCTGCAGAGTCCAGCCCACGACTTCTGGGTGCCTGCCCTGCAGCTGTGGGAGCAACGCCAGCTCTGCGGTGGGCAACGCTGCACTGCCTCAGGAAATTTAAGTTTGGTTTTGTATATTTTGTATTATTTTCTTTATTAAATAGTAGCACTAGTAAAGCATTTTTAACTTTGCCCAACTTGCAAGTTTCTCTCCCTTTTCCTCCTATTGAGGGGGGAGGGGATTAACAGAGAGCATCTGCCATGGTCTACCATCGCCATGCAGTAAGCAGTGATAGAGTTCATGTTAATTTCAAAGAAGAAGAAACAAACCCATTTACTACTACTCCTTTATAGTACAAATGCAAATAACTAACTATACTATTTCTTCGAGTATTTTCAGACAAATCACAGAAAAGTTACATTAATCCAACAAGACAGGTAAACATATTCCATATATGAAAAGCAAGGCTTAAATGAATAAAATGATTCACCTAAAGTTGAGGAGATAAAAATTGTCAGCCAGGATCAGAAATGGGAGTTTCCAGCTTCCTTCAGCCATACCCTGCTCTCCATATACACACTTTAATGGATTATTTACTTTTTCTTTACTATCATAAAGGAGGCAGATTTATTGATTTACTCTTAAGATGCACCTTATTGTTCTTGAGCAACTCAGTACTGCCTTCCTCAGCACTCTGTGGTATGACTTAATGTGCGTATATATCAGCTGAAAAACTGGATTAAACACAAATTAGGAAATAAAATTTAAAATTAACAAAATCACACCGGGTTCTAGACTAAGTGAAACATACCAAATATCTAGAAAATACTGAATAAAAACCCAAACCAAATCACATCTACACACTCCTCTCACCTCCTCACTCCCTTTACAAACTATTTTTTCAGCTAATTTATCTTCCTACAGATAAAGAACACATAAAAAAGACCTCTAGAAGCTAAGGGCCTGGCTCTAATCTAAACATCACTGCATAAATCAGTCACTCTTCCCTCATACTACTAAAGATCATGATGGCTGCTCCACTTCATGCTCACCTGTGCAACTCCACATTTTTCTCTTTGAATATTTTAAATACACACATACACACCAAACAAACAAACAAACAAAAAAGCTGCAATTTGCTTCCATTGGGTTTTTCACAGAACTCCCAAGAGGTGGAAAATTGAAATTTAATGGTTACCTACAATTCATGAACTGACGGATGACCCGGGAGACCTTACATAAGAAAAACAGATCCTAAAAAGTAATTTCCACACTCTGGGGTGTTAACTACTCTTGGGAGTTTCACAGCAGTTTTAAGGGATTAAAACAAAGAACAGCCTCCATAACTAAGCCAGCTAAAAGTTTAATTAAATACAATTGCTTGCTGTGCTTTCCTTCCTCAAACAGCCTCATACATATTCATCACTGTAATTACAGCAGAGAAAAACTCCACAACTAATTATGCCACGCTTCTCATCTTCTATATGCCTGGATTTTTTTTTTTAATATAATTATTACTGAAATTAATGGTGAGTTAGCTAATTTTGCACTTTGTCCTTTCAAGCTTGATTGAAAATTAAAATTTTTCAAACCAAGGTGTTCTTGTAAGCATAGTGCTTCTACCTCACATGGTGCTATACACCAAAATGTTATTTTAATTGCTTTTAGTAATGTAGTATAAAGTACTAGCAATGTTGCATAGAGGAGTACTATAAATTTTATCATTTTAAATAAGAGTGTTGACCCAATACATATTTATTATATGCTTATGAGTTGTACACTCTTCAAAGAATACTCAGTGTGCCCACTGCCACTTGGCATCTCATGCCACTAGCACGTCATCGGCTGAGACACAGGGTACTCCATCAGTGCCACAGTTAGCTTACATCAAGCTCAAACCTGGAATTTTCTTTGACTGTGGTTCTAACATTGAGCCTAATATTTCAAGAATGACTAATGATTTTAGATGTCCAGCTTTACAATGAATTTTGAAAAAAGTAACAAACATTTCTTCCCTTGAGAGGTGGGGGAAAAGGAAGAATCAAATAGGAAAGCTAAATTTTTACTTGATCTAGAAAAAGTATTGCCTGAAAAAATTCTGACTTGGTCTAGGAAAATAATTGCCTAAGAGTACATTCTGTGCATGGCAAACTTTTAAATCCACAGGTCAAAGTCTTTAAAAGCTGTAAGTAAGCATTTAACAATGTCTCCCAATTTGCTAGGGTAGTCCACATCAATTGTACATGTGGTGTTTTACTGATTTAGGATATGCCTTTTATGAAGGACACTGTAAAATGTAAAATCGTGCTGTCTACGAAAAAGCATCTGAATTCCATGCCATGACAGCAGATGCGAGATGCAGATGCCCTGGACAGTGGCCCCAGCTATTTCCAGAGTGCAACTGGTACTCAAACAGGACCAATAACATGTCTCAGCAAACCAGAGGACATTTCAGAGGCCCATACCACATAGCCCCATGTAAATCAATCTACTATTAAGGTTATTTTCATTTAAACCCATGTCCTTAGTATCTTATAATAATGACAACACTAGGTTTTTGGCCCATTAAAATAATGAATTACTGTTTAAACAAAAACAACAAGAAAGTCAACTTATTTCAAATAGTTTTTCTAGCTTAATGCCAAAGCTTCAATCTTGCTGGGTTTAATCAAATTGAAGTTTTTTCATTTGTCAAGAAATCTTGCAAATTGCTAATCAGCTAGTACATTTTCAAAAGGACAAAACAAGTTTACAAACAGAACATTTGTTCTTTACTCTTCCACAGTCTCTGTGAGCCACTTACCTAACTCAATGGGTAAATTTTCTTTTATAATCTTCAAGGCTTCACTATAAGAATCAGAAAGAGTAGGCTGCAGCAACGCAAGGTGGACAGTTTATAGGTTGACTTCTTCAGAAAGCAAGTTCTTCTCAAAAGTGTAGCTTTTACTTGGCAATCACCCCATGAGCAAGACATCACTACATAAAGGGAATAAACCAAGTTGATCAATTCTGCAAAAATTCCTGTTGCTCCAACAAAGCAAAAGATGTGCCCACAATAAATTTGTCACAAAGATCCACAGTGCAGGCTTCCCAGGAAAGGAATCATTATAGCTAACTATTATTTCAGTTATCTAGATTGAAGGTTGGTGTTCTCAAAAGCAAAAGGCTGAAGAGGAACACCTCAGATATGATACAACATCAATAAATGAGAGCTTCCAAAAGACAGGTAAGAGCAAGTATATCTGGAATATGGCCACTATGTTTCAAAATCTTGTTGCAACAAAAATCAGATCCCAGACACTTGACCCCATTACCTGTGTTGGAAACTGCTTTTTAGAGCATGTGACTATAGTGCAAAAGGCTTGAGCAATACAAAGCTGTACGTCACGACACAGGGTTAAAGCTGTCTTGGACCCTATCTACAGTAAGAGACAGAAAGGAACTTTTATCAGGTCAGGAGCAGGTGTACACCATAATCACCCAAGGAGCTATTACAAAGAATGTGTAAACTTAATAGCCGAGAGGAATTCCTTGCGAGTTCCCAGAGTGGATGGGTAGTGACTAAAAAGATAATTCAAAAAAAAGACATTGAAGGTCAAGAGTCCAAGAATGCCAAGAAAACACATTCTGTAAGTGTGATAAAGACCTATGATTAGTGGTCCCTTACCAGTAAAGCAAATGAATACAGTATTTGTTCTGTCTCAGTAGTCAAAGAGTTGTTGAACCCATGAGCTACGTGTGTATTATTACTAGGAGGTTCTGAACAAACTAGACTGGTACACTGTCAGAAAGCAATGATTCATGTTTTACAGTTAATTTGCAATCCAATGGGGAAAAAATCCCTACTTGTTTACCAAGTCCAATTTAAAAAGGAAGCAAAACACAAATTCAGCTGCATACTTTCAGAGACTGACTATAGTTAAATACTTCTAATCATACAAAATTGCAAAGCTCTTTGTAAACAAGTCTACAATTTTCTTAACCAAATAAATTTTTCTTTCTTCTTCATTCTGCTAATGGCTAACAATAGTATTACACAGATATAGTCACAAAAACACAACATATGGTTTGATGTGAAATTCTGCAAGTTTTTATGTACTCTGCATCTTCCATCTGATGGAAATTTTCTATGCTTTTATTCAAAACTTGGAAAATACCTGCTAGGAACATTCCAGGCTAGTGCATATTTCCAACAATTATCACACCTACTACACTAAGAAAAAATCATAAAACATAAAAAAGAAAAAAGAAAAATAAAAGAAAAAAAAGAAAAAAGAACAGATTATGTCAGTCTTGCAAATGTTGGCTGTCATTTATCTCAACTACTCCACCATAATACTTCTGCTTTAATTAAATATAAAATCAGTCCAGTAGACATGCAGATTTAATTACTACTGTGGTTTAAAATGAGCTTGTTCCCCTAGAAACCAGTAAAGATTAGTAGAATGACCTCAGTCTAATGGAAAATCCTCAGGCTGGCAAGATGCTGGACACAGGAATTTGTCCCTTATGGCATAGTTTAGAATAATAGAAACTGAGAATCATTTTGGTTGGAAGATACCCCTCAGGATCATGAAGTCCAACCATAACCTAAACAATGTCCCTAAGAACCTTGTCTAAACACTTTTTAAACATCTACAGGGATGGTGACTCCACCACTTCCCTGGGCAGCCTGTTCCACTGCTTCACCATCCTTTCCGTGATTTTTTTTCCTAATATCCAATCTAAATCTCCCCTGGCGCAACTTGAGGCCATTTCCTCTTATCCTATCACTCACTACTCAAGAGAAGAGACCAAAACCCTCCATGCTACAGCCGTCTTTCAGGCAGTTGTAGACAGCAATAAAGTCTGCCCTGAGCCTCCTTTTCTCCAGGCTGAACAGCCCCAGTTCCCTCAGCCGCTCCTCATCAGACTTGTGCTCCAGACCATTCACCAGCTTCATTGCCTCCTCTGAACATTCTCCAGTACCTCAGTTTAATTACCATTCTCATCATACACACTGCTCACAAAGAAGTACTGGTTTAACAAGTTTAATCCAAACATACCTGAGGTCTATGGCAGCTGAATATATGATGGAAATAAATGCACTTATATAGGAAAATGGCCTATTTGGCTTTAGCTTTGTCAGCTCAGTAAGAGTGGTCCAGATGTCAGAAGTCCCTAAACATCTTGAGGTTTGATTCATATTTTTCTCCTCTGACTCATTATTCTCACCAACCATTTCACTCAGCCACCTTGGTACGGGAGCCAGGGGTCAGGTCACTTCAAGTGAAACGGTAAGAGCTCTCGTAGTTGATGATGGGCGGTACAGGAAAGGCGTAAGAAAAGAGGAAACCTCATAAACAACTTCGAGCCAGAAATGAGAGCAGAGGTGACTAAGAGACTGAAGAGTCTCTTAGGCCACACTGCATCAGTACAAAGTGTTTCCCATCAAACACCGAGAACAAGGATTGTCAACTTGAACAGAATGTCTACAAGAACTTCTTGTTCATATCAAAGGTTTAGAAGAGACCAAGAACACACCCAACATGATGACAGTAAGACGTTCTCTCCTGAGGTGTGTCCTAAAGGGACTTCTAGGCTAGCTGTCAGCAATCTGAATCCCACCTCCCTGATTTCCAGTCCTCTGTGAAGGAAAAGCTGTGTACATATTAGTTCTTTTTCTACACTAAGATTTTGGAGCAAGAATCTCAAAAGGCTGTGTGTCAGATGGAGACAGTGATTCTGGATCTGGGCAAAATCCAAACCAATTAGTTGCTGAATGATACCCGAGTAGCTGGACACAAGCCAAAACTGTTCAGTAGGAAGCAACTGCAGGTATTTGGATTTATTAAAAAATGTAAGTATTCAGTGAAAAGCAACTGGCAGCTGAGAAGGTACTTAACAATACACTCCTCTTGCATTTGCATTTAAAAACTGCAGATGTTCCTGAGTATCTTCATAACCCTACTCTAATACTCTGTCTAGACAAAAAACCTCATAGAATGTGTAACATATGACACTTTCTACATCCTTTGTCGGTCTCTGTAGACTCAGAGAAATTGCATCCTTTCGACAGTGCCTTGCCAAATTTCAGTAAAGTTTTTCTACCTTTGGAAGTAAAACCACAATGCTTTAAGGATAAGCAGCAGGAGACCATATCCAGGAAAATAATTAAACCAGTATTGAACTAATAGAATCTGTAGAGATGAAGGAAAAATAATGACTATTTCTGTGTTGCACACCTTCTTTTCAATGCTGCATCTTACAGAGACTCCAAAGTGGATACTCATTGTACAGAACAAATATTATGTGTGTTCTTCATTGCATGCTAGTTCCATAACAGAACTGCAGCATTATGACATTTATCACAAAAGCAGTATTCTTCTATTATCCTCCTTCACTAGCACCTGATAGCAAAGGAAATCAGGGTTCCGTGATTTTACCTGGTCAAGGGAGTTCAAATCCATGTTAATTTATCTCCCGAAAGCTACTGAACCTACCTAGGCTGTAGGTCCTAGCCTAGCAATTCAATAGTTCACCTGGGCAACACGAAATGGCAATTCTGATCTCTTGTCCAATACTGCTTATGCTTTTCTGATACAATGCAACATATAAATACATAAGGCACACTTAAGGACGAAAAGGTAATACAGAGCTGCCTCCTCCCATGCCATTTTTGCAGCATCCTTCCTCTTTCTCCCCCTTAACAGCCCAAGGACTCTCTCTCCTGCAAAGGAAAAAAAAAAAAAAAACTAAATAGAAAGAAAAGAGGGTTTCCACCTAAATAGCCTGAAGCTGTACAGTTAAAGGCTTCTTCTTAAGGTGTTTTGTTCTCAATCACCTTAAGAGGAGGGCAGCAACTGTTCCATACCCCTGGACAAAGATTTTACTAACTATGATAGTGGATGAAAGGGAAAAGCAGCTCATCCTGGGTCTTTCTGAGCTAAGTGGATGCAAGTGGTACATTTCTGACAGAATTTAATCCTGTTTGTGCACTGAGTCTTCCACCTTGGGGATCTCTAGTAAATGAACTCCCACTGAGAGCATCCCAGAGACAGGTGTGAAACCAAAAGCCAAACTGCTTTGCCCTGCCAAAATAGAAGCAGAGACAGAATATGTCAACTGCATTGATCTAGGAATCTTGGAATTCTCCTTTCAACCCTTCCCACTTCACAGAAAAATCAATTTGTTTCTTCTTAGTGGATCAAAAGTTTCTCATGCTCTAAGTGTAACTCCAACACAAACTCCTGATCATAAATGTCCTAAAAATATGCAAGCAAATGCTTTCATCTGGCTAGAAGAACATTCTGACCTAGGTTGAAAAGCAGGAAGCAAAATATAGAGACATACACTTTTAAAGCCACAACTTGTCCGTGGATGAAGCCTTCTGTTCACTACTGAAAGCATTTTGGCAGGAAGAAAACATGCTCGGCACCCTGTTCTCCAGTAATATATGCACATGTATATAAAAAAAGAACACACCCGTCAAAGCTGCATTAACTTTCATGTTTGATTGCTCTGGTCAAACAGCTAACCTGCTTTGCTGATTAAAAAAGTAACTTCCTCCCCCTTTTAGTTAATGCACTCTTATCCATCAACAAAAAAATGGTCTTCTGTGGGACACTCAGAGTTGTGTGTCCAGGTTTGCTGTTCTGCCTCAGGCTTATAGTGTGCATCTTAAATCATAAAGCGCTTAAGCTAAAATAATATTATGATCCTGTTGTTTTTTAAAACCTAGTGATATATGCTACTTAGAGCAAACTGAAAACCCAGTGGGAACCATTTAATTAATACAGTTTGTTCAAAGAAAAACAAATGCAATTCCTCCTTCTCTGTCAACCAGCTGTCCTGCAACCTGAATGCAAGAACACAAAACAATAAAGTAAGCCTGTGAGAAAATGAGACAGAACTGGGACTTGACAAAGAACAGTACAAGACAACTGCACCAATATTAGGCAGGGATATTTGAGTTTTGTAACATCTGTTTATTAATAGATATAATTTTCACTATCTGCTCTGGTTTCAGCTTTATCTTTCCTAGCAGAGATTAGCAGACAATTTCAAAATACCTCTCCCTCAAAGAGAGCTCTTCAGTTGTTTTATACAGTGCTCTAGATTATGAGAGCTTCCCAATTCAGACATGGAGGAAAAGCATGGTAACAAATGTGGGAAAGAACAAATAAAAGAGTTTGCACAGCAGAACTGGCCATCTGAACTTCTTCCCAGCCCCTGAAGACATATACATCCACAACAATCAGAGGCCTTCAATTAGCCACTAATCTGATACTGATTTTAGTCTCATTTACACCAGATTAATTACAATACCAGATGATTTACTACCCATTTAAATGTAATATGCTGTATTGAGATCAGGTCTTTAACATTTTGAAAATCCTATTGATTTCTCGGAGAATTCTCCTCAGTAATATCTACGAAGCAATTTAAAAAGCATTCTCTCTTTTTTTTTTCTTCTCTTTGAAACAGCAACAAAAAAATCTCAAGACTGGATGACAAGTTCTTAGAATAAATACTGTCACACTGATCAGTATTCGGTAAAAGTTTCATCCTCCAACATTAGCCTTGAACTTCAAGCACTCACTGAAGCTTGATACAACAGACATTTCATTTTTCAGTCGATGGCAAAGTCAGTTTATTAACATACCATGCTGTTGAAATAAGACAGCCTCCATGTGAATGTGATACCAATCTTGTAGAGTACAGGTTAGCTAATTCTTTCCAGCTAGGACATGAGAATGAGAAAAAGATATACTTTGGCAGAAATCAAACTAGGAATCAATGGAAGGGAGTAGTCTCTTCCCCTCCTGCTGAGATCAAGTGATCCAAGGGCTGTCAACTGAATATTTAAGTTGAGGTATATATTTGTATGGCTGAGTTTAACTTACCATGCCAGTATCAATGCATTACTGAGAATGTCTTCACACACACAAGCCTGCACAACTATATTTTTTTTTCACCTCTGGGCTCCATTTTGCAATGCCCAATACTTGTTTCTATCTTAAGATGATCAATACTTAATTTTGGAAAAATAAGGAAAAGATTCAACCAGTTCTCCTCTGCACTATGCATAAAATTCACCTGGCCCATGAGACGAATGACTGCAAGAGCAGTAACATCAAGATCCTTCCTCTTAGCATATTTCCCCTCAAAACACAGTCTGCTAGCATGTGTGCTTCTTCTAACTGGGTTAAAAGGAAATGGAAATTGGTGCCTAATGACATACACTGCAGACCTACTTACAAAAAAAAATTACTCAAGATCTGGCAATTATGAAATTTTATTTTTTTTCTTCACTGTTTCTCTTCCTTCCCCCCTCCTGAACCTCCACAGAATTGAAACAAATCTAATTTATGCAAGTCCCAAAACTTCTCTTAGTACAAATCTTTTAATAATATACTACTGTTTCAAGCGAAAGGGCAATTCCAAGACCACACAACCCAGAGGAGCTCAGGATGGCATCCATCAGCACCCAGTCAGGTAAGTAAAAAAACAGTCTCACTACCAGTATCAGATCTTCACTCTTCAGACTTGATTACTGCAATGCTGGTATTTTTGCTTAGCTTAGTATTACAGAGTTATGTACCGAAGCTCTGTGGTAAATCATATTCATTTGAAAGTGTATCCACCACAAGGAAATGCAATAATAGATAACTGCTTTATTGTTCATTGACTGCTATAAATTTTAATAATTGTTCCAGCCTCTGCTTGGTCTTTTCTATTTAGAAAATCATACTCTTTAAGGTAATGATGTTTTCATCTCACACAACATCCTGACCTCATTTGCTGGACTTTAAGTTTGACCGGCCTCCTCTTTGAGCTAATGATTTAAAGTGGTAGCTACCTATTTCCACTACATTTATCCATGAAAGAATTATTTATATATTTTGAATTTGGGTAACTTGAGGACTGCTTCACTTAGTTATCCGAATAAGTTGAACAGAAGCACCTCAATCAGCAGCACTGAATACAGAATTCACACCAATGAACTGTATATCCCACATATTTTATAGGAAGTGTTTTTAATATTAATTCTTTTCAGTATGTAAATAAATATATCAAATTCACAATTGTTTTCAGAACAGAAAACAACTCTTAATTTTAATTGTTTAGAAGCATCCTTTCAGATTCAAACAACTTTTGGAGACGCCAAAAGGAAAAAGTGTCTTCTCACATATAGATTTGAAACAATTCACAAGCTGTTCTTTGTCGAGTTGCGGGGGTGCAGGAGCATCCTCATACATGTACAGCCTTTGGATTGTCACAAAATCAAGAAGCAGTGAGTCTCTTATCCCTAGTACCTCCACATCACTTGCGTCATCCCCAAAACTCCAGCTTCAAGGCAACAGAGGCTGACATGTACCCAAACAGTGTGAACATGATCATTATGAAGATGTTAACAAAAAAATTACTTTCCAGGTAAAAACCCTTTGTAGAACACCAGATGATTCTTCCTGCTGTAATAAACAATTCTAAGAGTTAGAGATGCTTGTTCATTAAAGCTTCTTAAAAGGAAACGCTCAGGGGTTATTGTGCAACACGGGAAGCCCCCGCCCTTTGTTACGCAATTGCCTTAAATGTTCGATCCTCTAAAGGTGGGGGGCAGGGGTAGGTGAGAAGATAGCAGATTAACCGCCTGACAACAGAGGACACATGCGCAGAAAGAACGAGTGACGTAGCACTCTGAGCAACGAACCCGGCACTGTCGGCCCTATAAAAAGTTCGGAAGAAGTTTTTCCCGCGCGCGCCACTGGAGGAGCGGAGACTCCCCGGCCGCCCAGCGCTGGTTTTGCTTATTGCGTTGAAGTCCATCGGGAATAAATTTCTGTTATTCAAGTTAATTTCGAGTCAAAATTTATTACACTGCTGTTAATTAATAACAGGGAAAAACCTCTCCTGACCCTTTAAAAAACAAAAGCCATTTTACCAACGAAAAACCTCAGTGCCTTCTCTGTGTTAAACCTCATCTATACTTAATGTTTTGGTCTTCATCACTGATTTACAGCTAAAATTCCTTTCTATATCATTGATTTCCAAGAAGAGCTGACCTGAATGAGCACAAATTTAGCTCTTGAAGAACACCACTGTGAAAACACTCTTTGCTAACTGCATTGTGTGAGCTAACATATTTCTGTCTTCCCCATGAGTAGTGGATTTGATTAATAGTCTTTCAAAGAACCAAAATCTGCCTTTCTAATAGATTAAAACAAGAACAACCAAACCAAATCAAAACACACAGACACACAACAAGCCCCCTCCCCACCCCCAAATCAGAAAGACTTCATTGGAAGCAGAGGATAACAGACTGTTTTGAAGCATATGGCAACACTAGGAAAAGGCTACTTAAGCCCTTCAACCTCTCAAGAGACACAAATCAACACATTTCTTACTCATCTAAGCAAAAAATGAAAAAAATTACAAAGAATAACAAACAACTGATAAACTTCCCTTCATTATTATTTACTTGCATAGCAGAAGCAAAAGAGAGACTTAATTATATTCTGATATTTACCAACTGCTGGACTGATTCTGAATGAAAATGTATAAATATGAAAAGGGATAAGTGAGTGTATGTTCTTATATTTTCTTAGATAAGAATAAAAAAACATTTGATAGAGAGATTCAGAAGTCCAAGTCAGTATCTTATTTTGCAAATATTGTCCTGTTTCCACATTATTTTTTTCATACAGCTCTAAAGTATTAGCTTCCAGGAATTTCACCAGGAAGAGCTGAAATGGGTCTGTTGATTAAACTGTCTTCTTGCTGCTCAAGAGGATTAAAAAGACATAAAAGAGTTATGCTAAAAAAAAAAACAAAACAAAAACAAAATAAAAAGGCTAGAATCAGGCAGTATTGATCAGAAGGGGAACTACATTTTTACACGTCAAATTGCTGAGTGACACAGTTATTCTCCACATACAGAAAGATGTAGATTTCACCCATGCAGAGGTCAGATAGCAGTTCTGCTACCATTTTGGCTAACAAAGTTTTTATTTCTTTTGAGAAACTCATATACATAAGCTCCATGTTTCCAGTGAAATCATCTACTAAGAGAAGCACAATTTGTATCAAACCACAAAACATACAACAGGATCCAATGAAGACCACCATATTCCAAAACACCTTGTTGTAGGTGCCCTAGGAAACTGCCTGAATTAACTCTTAACATTTCCAAAGTTATGTCAAAAGGAGAAATGGATTCCTAATTTCTTCCTGAACAGTGTTTTAAAGTGAACTTGTGACAATATGTTACTACCCTACTGGATACTAAAAGACAAGACACTAACGGTCAGATGCTTCGTCCACTAAAATCCATCTGAAGGTTGTGTTTAAGAGCACTGGCACAAACCCATTCATATCTCAATGCAAACTATTACCCCATTCACTTAAAAAAATTAAACGTATTTTTCCAATTTCCTATAAGTCTTGCACTCTTTAGATAGCAATTTTGTGCTTTGCACCTCGTGCAGATGATACAAAGGACCCTGCTAAAATGCAGAGAGATATAATCTTTCGGGAAATAAGTAACCTGCTGCAAGTTCTGGATACCATATTAAGGTGCAGCAGCAAGGAGGATGCATTCATAAAGCTAAGCTCCACAAATACTCATTCTAGGGAAATGAGCAAATGCTCATTCTAGGGAAGGGACAATCTCTAGAATCATTACATATCAATACAACAGCAGATTAAGATCACAAGACTCCTCATTGATATCCTGCTCCTGTGCCTGTCAATGCAGCAATAAAATACACTAGCAGAAGCAGCTGGGATGTTCTCACTTACTTTGCAATCAGCCTATACCACAAACCGCAATAAATTCTGAAGCCATATTGGACTGGAGAATTCAGGATAAAGCAAAGACATTAAAACATCCTTCTTTACATCTCTGAAGATTAAGAGACCTGCTTTTAGGTGAGAAGTTCTATTTTGGGTCAGGATAGAAGCAAATGAAACATGCAGTGAAAATTTGCTCACCTATGAGGCCTCAATACCCTTCCTAGATTAGGTGCATTCTGTCGAGCCACTGCATCCCCAGCACAAGTCCTGAAGCCACAGACTGTATCTGAAATCAAAAATACCTGGGCCACATTATCCAAAGTGCTAGTTTGTGATAAGAAATTTGTTAAAAACAAGTAAGTGATCATGCCTGAAAACTCTGTCCTCCTTCAGCTGACTCAAACCCAGTGTTGTGGCTAATGACAAAAATACTGCTGGCTGATACAATAGCACACATCCTCAGAATTAAAGATTCTGGAACCATGGTCTCAGACTGATCCTGTACTCTGTACAAGGTAGTTTGAAAGAAGACAGTACTCATCATCCGTGCCTTATCCATATGCATACATTTTAATTCTTTGGGGCTGAAAAACGGGGGTTGTTTGTATCGCTGTTTTTGGTTTGTTTATTTTTACAGCTACTGGATAATTTTAGAAGTTCAGAGGCAATATTATCCCCTGCCATCAGGAAACAAAAGAAACAAAGGGTACAGAAGTAATCAGAGCCAGTTATTCCAAAGAATACAAAGAATTCATAGTGCCAAAGGACGCAGACACAACAAGCTGAATGCTAATCTGATGGGATGCCAAAAAAAAAAGAGAAAAAAGATTGAAAATATCTGACAATACATTCTTTGGATCACTAACAACATCTAAAAATATTCTTGGTCAGCAGCTTTCCTTGACACAAGAGATCCATTCAGAAAGGCAAGTCATCCTCCCACTAAATCCCGATCAATAAAAAAATCCACATTCAACATCTCTTGGCAAGTTAAATAGCCGGTGCTTTGAATATTTAACTAGGCATTGTAGTAGGGGAATTAACAATTAAAGTAGCAGAAAGCTCTGGAGGTACAGAAGGCAGAAGTGCAGAGGGCGTAAGTTTGAAAGACTGCATGTCGCAGTGCTTCTCATACGCACTTGGTTTACATAGCTGGTCTGAAAACTCTCGTAAAATATGGAATTCATTTGGAAAAAGTATCTACTTGGCATGCAAGAACCAATCACATGATTACATGTTAATAAACAGAAACAAAATGCTCTGAATGCATCTGATTATAGTAATGGGAACCAAAAGGGAAAACATTATTCTCTGGAGAGATGGAGGCAATAGCAAGTTATTCTGATAGGGAATCAAATGATCGTCCCTTTGCTCTCATAATTTAAACACAAACCAAGCTCAGCATTTACATACTATTAATAGCAAACAGAAACTACAAATACAACTAGCATAACCATAATACATGAAAGGCTGAAAATGCTCCACAGAGTGACTGTAAGACACCAGAAAAGCTCAGACACAACATAGCCCAGAGCTGACTTCTTTATCTGTGCTACAGGAGCAAAGAACCTGTTGGAACAGGCACAAACTTACTCAACAATAGCTCAAGACATTTTAGTCTTTTGTGACAGAGGCCATGTGGTTGTCATCATAGCAAATTATACACAACTCTGACATTCAAGTGAGAAGTTCCTAATTTTAAAGATTCATCTTGAGAAAGATCTAGCTCTTTTTTTTTTTTTTTTTTTTTTTTTTAACAGGAAAGTGTCTGAAGTGGTCAATTTTCAAGTAATGAAAATATGAAACCGACATACCCACAGCTCTGGGGCAAAATATGAGAAGTATTCCAAATACTAGTTTTAGCTTTCAGTGCAATTTCTGTCTTGGACCAGGAAGAAGAAAATGTTTTGCATGTTGAAAGCCACAGTGTTGAGTTGCATACGCATGAACCAGATCATGAAAAACAAAACTGCCACCAGCAGAGATATTCTGGATCTGCTGATCCCTGGAACACAAGGCCAGCCGTGCTTGATGCAGAAGATGCAAGGCGTCACTACTGAACACTCATGCTGTAGCTAGCAAGCCTCTCCTGACAGTGAGATGGCAGTTGGAGAGATGCCTGTGATAGTTCATTTCTTCAGAATGAAGCATCATCTTCATTGATATCTGGCTGCAAAGGCCAGCAAAACAAAATGCAACTTGTTTACCTTGCTGGTGCGAGGACGAAGGAAGGTGAAGCGTTATTGGAAGGATCCACTGTAGGACTGGGCCTACCAGAGCAGTTTTCAAACCAGACTGTGCCAAAAGGACACTGCAGATTGTAGTGAGCAATCATCGAGTTACTGCATATCACTCTACCATTAAAGCCACAAGAAAGAGAACAGATTTCTTTATTTTAAAAAAATTGACACCTCTAGCTATATATATAACTTATTAAATATTCTGTGATAAACTATACTCCATGTTCTTGGCATAACACAGACTTACAGAGGAAAGTTCTTTGCTAAGCATAAAATTCTGTTTAACAGGTGAACCTCACCTCTCGCCCAGAGCAGCAAGCCCACCAAAGAGTGCATTGTTTTGTTTTAAAAAGAAAAAGATTGGTAAAATAACGTCACCCATTGCAAGCTTCAAAGTCAGAATTCATGGACTAACACTAACAACCTTTTAAGGTTAAAGACATGTACACTAATGTGCCCTGAAGTATGACTGTGAACCACCTGCTTATTCCATTCCCTTCCCCACCATGAAAAGCTAGAAGGAATTTTTTTCACAGAAGAATGGGACAAGTTTGCATACATTATTTCCAAAAGCATTTGACAGCATTCACAATAAGTAATTTTGGCACCATGTACCATACATTGCAGATTTACAGAAGTACACTGTATTCCCAGTGCAAACAAATCCTCCCAAGCCTATCACTTGTCCTCATGAGCTTCTGCCTATATATGACTATCACCCACAAAGTAGACTTCAATAAGGCTTCTCTTCTACTTTTTGGTAGGTGAACTTCCTGACATGGGAACTCACAGAGCTGCTCTCCAGCCAGAAGTGGGGTGCTTCATGGGATCTTCTCCTTCCCCTCATGTTGGATCAGACATGTAATCAACAACAAATACATCAGACCTCCAGATGCAACAGGAATAAGGTTTTGTTAAATATCATCACCCCTTGCAACAAACACATCCTGTGTTGTGCTACATAAGATCAAGGATCCAATACTACTTCTTTTTTTTTTTTTTTTTTTTTTAACCAAATAGCCAGAAGTGCTTGTTGTGAAAGCATATTCATTTCTACACATTTTCACCAGGAGCGCAACCTCACACAACACACACCTTTTCTTTAGGAAAGCCAGGAATTACACAGCAGTTATCTACTGAGCCTCAGTGCAATGCATGCAATGCAATGCAAGACACTTTGTCTAATCTGTCAAGCAGTCAGATTTGTTTGTTTTATACTGTCAAGATGCTTTAGTGTCTTGAAGATTAATTATGAATCAAAGCAACATGACTCTCTTTAAATACAACAGATCTGCCTAGCTTTGCAGTGCTCTAGACAGACACTTATTCTCATGGCAACTGCTCAACATAGCACAAAAAATCATTTACAGAATGATACTGTGAGATAAACTCCTGGAAGCTACGAATTTCAGAGTTATGGTCAGGTCTTTGTCAATGCTAACGATGTGCATTCTTTTGTGCATGTGAGTGCTCAACAATGACCTGCAAAATAAAAAAAAATGGATTAGCATTAGATTTTGAATTTTTTGTGTCTTGCTTGGGTTACAGATTTAATTATTCTTTATTACAGCCTTCTCGTCCATTTTCCGAAAAGGGAAAAAATAGAGACTTATGAAAAATGAAACATATCCACAGAACTTAATTGTTTTAGCTGAGTTATTATGTTTAAACTATTTTAATGTTTTGAAATCTTGGTCTCAAATAATCAAACACCACTTCAAGGAAGCTGTTCATGATACTTGTGAATGCAACTGCTGCAGCAATTTATTCTCAATCTATTAGCTCATTGGGTCTCATGGTTCAAACATAGGATTAGGGTGCCCTACCACCCTCAGTGCAATTCTTCTGGAAAGGCACCTAAAACCAGAAGAACTACTATCACCGCATCCTAAGTGTTTACAGAGAGCAAAGCAGTTTCTCTGCACAAGCTCTTAGGACTTCACCCTCCAGACTTCTCTGAACATGTCTCTTCTGAGCAAGCTGTAATTTGGGTTTCACTGGTTTGCAAGAGAAACACTGAAGGTAGGATGCACCTAACAGAACACAGATTGAATGACCTGAGCTCTGGAAGCCTAGGAAAAGTGCTTTAAAAATGTGTATTTATATGCAACATGTCAAAAGATGCAGTGATAGGTTGCATGAACTGCTGGTTGAATCTGTAGAACGGGAAGTTCACTCTGTCCTGTAAGAATGAGTGCTACGTTAACACTACGGACTCTTGCAGTGGTGACGGCTCTCCTTCAATGAACCAAACCTGTGCTTCATTTAAAGCACACTTGGGCAGAGCAGAGGTGGCACTGTAATTTGTCATAGTAAAGGCTTTTAAATGACAACAGACAGGAGTTTCACCTTACGACAAATGAACTTCTGTAACCTTAGCTAAGTGTGCGAAACGAGAAAAGGCATGAGCTTTCTCTGGGGCCGACAGAACTGATGGCTAAGATGCAGCATGAAATATAGAGGGAAAAGATAGGTTGACACTCTCTTCTGAAATTGCATTCACTCGCATCTTGCAGACATACCTCGCTCACACATTCCTATCATAGAACAGCCCCCTGCCTCAGACTGCGGAGTGGTAAAAGGGCCACATCTCCCACCTACATCTACTTTTCCACTTTTCCCACTACTGCTTTTCCAACAACAGAATCAAAACCACATCAGACAAACAGCAGTCTTATCAACAGGCCATTTACCACCAGAGGTGGAAAACTGCCGCGGGGAAGAGTGACCCCGAAATATCATGCTCACAGGCAACATCTGTTTCAGACTCACCAGAAACTACCAAATGAGCTGGTGTGAGGACACCAGTTAAAGAGAGAACAGATTGCCTTCAGAACTACCAAGAAGAGCAATAACCTCTCTCTTTTGTGCTGTGCAGTAGTTAACTCATTCCCTCATTTAAGCAGAGCACTCCCAATCCAGCAAATGAAGGCCACCAAAAACCTGTCTGCACTTCAAGGCACTCTGCTTGAAGGACAAAGGAAAGGCTTTTCACCGACAGTGGTGAGACAGAGGACTGGTGCAGCACTACCACAGAACGAGTGTAAGATGGAACAATGAACAACAGAATGAAAATACCTTTCAACAAGCAGCAGATATGACTGGAAGTTTTAAAAGATACTGCATTAGGGAGAGAAAGGAATAGCGGAACTCGTGTGGACTTCACTCTTTTGGCCAAAAAGATATTTCTCTCTACCTTGTTGAATTCCCTCTGACAGCTTCTGATGTCTACACACTTACAGATGTAGAAGTTTCTGCCTGACGTTCCAGGAGATTCTTCCGGCAATGGATTTTAATGAAGAGAAAAATACCAGCTGCATGGAGATGCAACAAAATGATGCAGAGAACTGGAGGCTGAGAGACATGGGCACAGCACCTCCAGCTGAGCTCTGGATGAGGCTTGTATTGCCTGTGCGCACCCCAGCCTCTGGGCAGTTTATGCTTTTTCTTTGGCCCACATACAAGGAAAGCATATGCACACCAGTAAAGGATATACACCTTCCATATGGAATATTGTGCCCAGTTCTGGGCCCTTCATTTCAAGAAGGACAGAGAACTGCTGGAGAGAGTCCAGCACAGGGCAACAAAGATGATGAAGGGAGTGAACATCTCCCTTATGAGGAAAGGCTGAGGGAGCTGGGTCTCTTTAGCTTGGAGAAGAGGAGATCGAGGGGTGACCTCATTAATGTTTACAAATATATAAAAGGTGAGTGTCATGAGGACAGAGCCAAGTGCTTCTTGGTGATAACCAATAGTAGGACAAGGGGCAATGGGTTCAAACTGGAACATGAGGTTCCACTTAATTTTTAGAAGAAACTTCTTCTCAATGAGGGTGACAGAACACTGGAACAGGCTGCCCAGGGGGTTGTGGAGTCTCCTTCTCTGGAGACATTCAAAACCCGCCTGGACACATTCCTGCGTAACCTCACCTAGATGTTCCTGCTCTGGCAGGAGGATTGGACTAGATGATCTTTTGAGGTCCCTTCCAATCCCCAAGATTCTGTGATTCTGAGCTTCTCCCTCCCTCTTCTGATAAAAGGCTTGGTGATGTGTCACCAACTCTTCTCAACATTCAGGCTAGGCATGAGGAACAAAATTTTTACAATGAGGGTGGTAAAATACTGGAATGGGTTGCCCAGAGAAGTGGTAGCTACCCCATCCCCTGGAGACATTTAAGGCCAGGCTGGACAGGGCTCTGAGCAACCTGATCTAGCTGAAGATGTCCCTGCTCATTGCCACGAGCTGGATGAGATAACCTTTGAAGGTCCCTTCCAACCCAAACTATTCTATGATTCTGTGACACTTTCAAACATGGTTTGTGCGCCTATCTGCAAAAACCTCATCTCATCTGATGATGTCAGCAGGTAGCTTATGCAGTTCGGGAGAATATGACAGTCCACTTGCACAGTGAAAGGAATTGTAGAAATGTCACTTTGAAGTCTCACCATAGAAAATATCTTTAAATATATTAAAGCACAACAAAGCCCAGAACATTTTAAAGCTAATTAATATACTTAATATTGTTCTTAAACAGGATAAATACTTTGAAGCTGCCCATAAACTGCTCTGCAAAAGGAACTGCTGGAGAAAGCAGTATACATAATGCTCTGAAGAACAAGGTCCCTCAAGTTCTATTATACTTCTTCTGTACACTTGTGTTTATAAAATTATGTTAATTACATCCAGGTTTGAAATGGAAACAAACAAGTCACTAAGCAGACACACTTAAGTATGTGGTAAGCTGTGAGAGGTGCTGTTTTAAAGGAGTAAAAAATACACAATTATTATTTTCCTCTTCTACTCTCCCAAGGAAAGTCTCCTTATAACCAGATCTGTTTTCTGATCATTTCATGCAATACTGGGCAAGTAAAATGTGTTTCTGCTTTCTGAAATCACGTGCATTCAGTTTGAAAGTGCCTAAGTAAACAGATGCTGTTGCTGAGGCTGCAGCAGAGCTGCCTTTCACTGACAGCAACCAGACATTAGGAACAGTTACCCCCACAGAAGGGCCTTGTCACTCTCTGGGCCAGGTTGGGGACAAGAGCCTGGCCCCTGCTCCCCTCCGTGCTCCTTAGGGCATCTTCCATGTTGGCTACCGGGAACCAGATCCTGCCCAAGGGACAAGCAAAACAGGAAGGGAGAAATGCCCAAACTTTTTCCTTCAGGCCCACAAGATGCACTTTCAGTCTGTAAACTACGTAGGGCAGAAGAAGGGTTTAGAGAGTTTTTTCTGCATACAAAACAAAAAGGAAAGGTAACAGTCAGAGTAATTCTGTACTTGCAATAAGTGACCTGCGCTACAGGCTTGTAGAGGCCCAGAAACCAGGTCAGGAATGTCATACTCTAAGAGTTTTATTTGGCTTCAGAGCAGAGGTGAAGTTAGAAAAGGAAAACCTGTTGTGAGAACTGCAGGTACAATAATCACCCAGGAATGGTACTGAAATCCTCATGACCTGAGTCCTTGAAACTAAGACTGAACAAAGCACAGCAGAGTGGTGCTGCACAAGGCAGACTGAACTGTCAAGCAATGGAGATCCTCTTTTGAGCCTCTAAGAAGGAAGGAAGTGGCAATAAAGTCTGTGTGATATCTGCTCAAGTCAGTGTTCTTGAAAGCAGGGAGAGAAGGTTTGCTTGTATTAAGTTTTCTTTGATGCTTAATTATTTACCTCTAAAACCCCCCCCAAAATATTGACTTACATATAAAGGGTGAACATTGCAAATATGCCTAAAAGCACAGAACCTACTAGAAATATACCTTACTTGTGGATCTAAACAGACACTTTGGGAAAAAAAATCCATCATCATAGTTTTTTGTTTTCTTGTTAGGACACAGCCATAGCATACGCAAGAGAGAAACGTTCCTTTCTCATTGTGAAAAGGGCAGATGTGTGCAGGCCCTTATCCATTTCCCTGGCTCTCTCACTGCATAGTAAAAGGGAAAAGGGTATGGAAAAGAGAGAAAAAGGAAAAAGCTAAAGAATTCCCTTCTAACTATTAGGAGAAGAGACCGAATATGTTGCAATTGCAATTCCAGAGGCAACTGCCGTAAGAGTAATATAACAGTTTTGGAGAGGCAGTCCTGTAACCCCTGGAAAAGAAGGATTTGCAAGTCTGATTTTTTCCCCCCATCCCACTTCTCCTCTCTCCTCAGTCAGCTCCCACAACTGGAAGGCCTGGGGAAGAGTGCTGCAGAGAAGTCCACCCTGTTAAAAATGATAACGACTTGTGGTTGAAAAGCATCAAAAACCCAGGGGAGAATTTTCTCCAAAGTACCGTTCACAGATCTCATAGCAGTGAGGAATGCTTCAACACAACTGTTGGTGGCAGTCTGCTCTCAACCTAGCTGCAAAGGTCTCCTCTCCCTCCTTCCCTTTAATATATGAGTGCACAACTTTAACTATGGCAGTTCTGGCTCTGCACACCAACTGCTGCAATGCTGCGTTTGCTGCCATGTGCTGCATGTGGCAGGAGGCTGGCCAAATGCTCACCCCCAGCTCACACTCCAGAAGCAGACTACTATCTCATTTCCTGCAGAAACTTTCTCCTCCAGCAGATGTTAAATGCAGTAACTTCTTTCAAGACTCCCCATTCCACTGCAAGGCCTTGGTTCTGGTGGCCAATGGGAATGCACTGCGTCCAACACATACACCTCATGTCAGCAGTATCAGGAGACTGCTCCCACCTACCAAATCACAGGCAGGGAACAGTATCAGAGAAACCTGTAACATAGGCTATAAATCAAGGCCATAAAATATAAGCAGTACAAATCATGCGGTAAAATAGGTAGAAATTCTTGCTCGAACAGCTTTAGCACAACTGGAGCAGAAATTGACTCCTTTTCTCACATGTGACTTGCAGACACCATTAAACTTGTAATATTAAATTTCTGCTGAAATTATAATAAAAAACCCACATATGCTGAATACTGCCAAGTGAGAGATCTGGTCCATCTCAGAGAGCTGGATGGAACAGAAAGGAATGTATACCCAGTCTTCTCAGAGAGATGCATGATTTCTCGCATGTATGTGTGTATGTGGTGGGTTTTTTAGTTTTGTCTTTTTTTGTTTGTTTGTTTATTCGTTTTTGGGGGGCTTTTTTAGTTTTTTTCATTTGTTTGCATGTTTTAAGTCTAGACAACTTACTGCCCCTCCAGGGTGACCTAAGAACAATGATTAAGTAGGAAAGATTTACTGGAATAGGATAACAAAATTTTGTAGTATTTTAACTGGAGATAGTGGATTGAAGCCTGAATATGGATTGATGTATAGTTCCTCTTGTTTGATACCTCCAGAAAAGCCAAAAACAAACACATGAAGAAAGAGCATGATACAAAAACTAAAGAGACAAAGAAACCAAAAAGCAAACAAACAACAGTAACTTGTGAGAAAGAGCCCCTGATGGTTTACAGGAAAGAAGGCAATAAAAAAACCAAACCAAAACATAACAAAAAAACAAAACCAAAAACAACTGAGGGAAGCACAAATTTTACTTAATTTCTTTACAAACAAACAAACAAAAGTAAACTGCTTGAAGAGTTTTTCCAACAAGAGAAAGTAGAGAATATGGTGAAGGTGAAACAATCAATGAAGGAGCACAGGAATAGGTTCAGTATGTTTTCTCTACTCCATATTTTCATTAGGCTTTCTGGAAAGACTGACCATAGGTACAAATATGAAAGACAGAGACTGAAATCAGTCCTGTACCTTCCTGTGAAATTCATTATTTGAAAGTTAACTCATTTCACAGTGGTTTTCCATGTTGCTTGGCTTTCATATCAGATGGGCCATATAGCTTGCAAAGGTATCATGCTGCGATCTCTCTCCTATATGCAAGCTCACAATACTACTTCTTCATGTTTCCTCAGGCACCTCCAGCCAGTGCTCCTTCACATATGGAGTCTTGAATTACATCTACCTTGGCCAGGAAGGTACTCTCTGGGTATTTTCTTGCAATTATCAGTCATGACTAGAATCTGATCTCATGTGGCTGCCAATGAATCATTGACTCTCTGGGATTTATATATCAAGAGGTGATGGAAAAGGCAGTCTGGAAAACAAGGGAGAGACCAGCAGTGGCTTCTGCAAACACTCGGTGATTCAATCACACTTTTTTTGCAAGTTCAATGGGAAGAGCAAGAATTTGGGCTCAGGAATGTAAACCTTGGCAGCTGATTCACCACAAAACTGACTGTAAGAGCAGAAGCTTACCACTGTCTCAGTCGTAATTATAAGAGCTGGCTCCCACACAATAGAAATTACAAGACTGTGGCCTTTCACAAAACAAAATTGAAAAAAAAAGAAGTGGGAACGTGACTTAAGTCTCTACCAATGACCTCCACTCCATTTGCAAGCCAGGCTCTACTCACTGCTTTGGTCCTCTCATACCTGCTGTAGCCACCCTGCTGTCTGAGACCATCTCTGAAGAACCTCTCTGTCTAACCGATCACCAACATACCTGTTCTAATCTGGTCAGATAATTTGGCGTTAATAGCAAGCAAAAACAGCAGAAAAAATTCAGCCTGGAATTTGTTAGCTTTTGAGCAGAACATATAACTTTCTCATTTGCCTTTTCCTGGTTGATCTCAGTTGTTCAGTTATTAAACAAAGATATAACTTCCCCCACAGCATTGCTTTCCTGAAGTCACATGATTGTTGTTTTCTTTTTCTAGAGTGTGAAAAAATTAAATTTGACAGCAAGTTAGTTACTGTAAGGACACTCTCCCATACAATATTCCTATACCTACAGGTTCTTACAAGCATCAGTGCTGAATACCTTGCAGAGCTTCCTTTAACTGCACATAATTATTCCGTTCCCTCAAGCTAAGTCCAAACCACCTCCTTGCAAACCAGTCAGCAAGGCTTCAGCCACCAGGGACTTCAAAGTTAATTGACGCAATAGTTCAAGTTTTATTTCAGAAAACCTTTCTCAAAAAAACCTCTCAGCTCTAGAACTTGTTCTGCAGGACAGTCCTAAGTCTTCTCCTATAGAGGGTAAATCATGAGTACCATTCACCAAGGAAAAACCTGTCTCAAAAAATGTAAAAGCATTTTCCTGGACACCCATAAGTAAAATGAGGTTGTTTGTTAGCTATTCAGCATGTAGGAGGCAAAGGGAAATGATGACCTAAGAATAAACAGTTGAACAAATGGAACAAGCTAGTTTTTAATTCCCACAGGTTTTAGTGCACCAGATCCTCAAAACTACTTCCACTTAAGAACTAGTTGGTAATCACTGCATTTACTGTGGTGCAATAATGCTAATAAAATAAACAAAGTCTTGAAAGCTCTTCTTCGAAGCCTCAGAGAATCTAATTTCAGCACCAATGCCCAGACCTCACAATGACTGGTTGGTGCCCTTCAAGTGACAGATAATATTCAGAAATGATTCAGGATATTTATTTTCTTCCAAATTACTTTATAATCTTTCATAAAGCATTCAAATTTTAGAAGTTGGGTATTCTTAATCTGCAAAATAGAGATCAGATGTATGACAGAGATTAACACAAAATGCCCAAGGTCATTTACCATGCCAATAGCAGGAAGCATCAGGCAGCTCTAGCTGCTGCCATGTCTGTGTTCAGGACACATGAATGGGCACTCCCATTGTCCCAGCCTTCCACTGTGTTAGTGGAAACACTACTAAACTAATATGGCAGAAGTATGAACAGAACTTCTGCTCCTAATGCTTCCCACTCACCTCCCTTAACAGCTAATACCTACTTTGGCATCTGAACTGAATTTGAATAGAGATACTAAAAGCACTTCATTGCACTGTACCCTCTGCGCTCCTCCCCCTGCTTGTTCTCCAGGTTATACTGCTTGCATATATTCTATATTACAAATAGAAAATTCATAATTTACCTTCTCATTCCCATTGCATGTTGATATTTAGGTAATTGAAAACCACATAATTGCTTTATATTTTTAACATCCCTCATAAATATGGATTTTTAACACAATCCTTTATACCAAATTAGCACAGAACAATCTGGTAATGTGAGATGGGAGCATTAGCTAGCTGGGCAAGTTCAGGGAACATCACACAGACTAACTGGTGTGATGCCTCTCACCACATCACAGTTTTCAGCAGGCAGAAGAAAATCGGCTGCTGTACCCAGTTTTCCAAGGAAGCTTGATCAGATTGTGATGCAAGTTCTAATGCAAGAGCAGCAAAGAAAGGAAAGCTAGAATTCAACACCCTCGTCCTTCACAGATTTAGAGGTACTGAAGTGCTTGGCTCAGCTTAATCTAAAGCCTAGCAAGAAACTTTATTTTTTGTGGTAATACTCTTGCTTACCAAGTTTCACCTGCTAGTTTTAGATCAAGCACTATATAAAATACCTTCCTCTGGAACCCTGGCTGACAGCTTTCTTGGTTTTTAAAAATCATGCTGAAACAATTTGTGTTCCACAGTGAATACTGCACAATGGTATGGCAAATTGTGACCTGCAATAGTGAAACAAATGACATTTGTTTCAGTTGCAGAAAGTTAACCCTCCCCGTGATCTGGCTGGGACCAGTGTTTGGAAAGACAGGGCATGAAGAAATTAGTGAGTTCTGGTAGACACACTGTAATGTTAATACCACCTCAGTTGCGAGGTATACCCCCCAAATTCAGTTTCAGCTTTCCATACCCTTATTTCTCCTGTAAGATGATATAAAATCATATTTTCTGTAAGGCAGAATAAAATCATAGCTATGCCAGCACAGTAAAACCACTTAGAGAAAAACCAGAATTACCCTAAGCAAGGATTTCTCAAAAAAATGAACACAAACTGTCCAGACCTATCAAGGTCACACATACGTGGGGTCGCCTACATTTCTGAGGGCAACCCTGCATTTCTAGCTGCTCTCCTTCCTGTGAGTCAAGTGCATTGTACCAGCACAGCTTCTAGCTACAAAGACATCTGGCTGACCTGGAGCTGTTGCATTTATTCTTGTTGCGCAGATGTCAGTAAAACTTTTCAACAGACCTTGGTAACCCTGTGCCAGGGGACTGTCTCTACTGAAAACATGCTGCTTTAGGTCGATTACATAATTGATTGTTTATTAAACTGCTACAACATACGAATAGAGAAATAGTCATCTTGGCTTTGTTTGTGGCTTTACATTTGAGTAAGAACATACATACAAGCTTTGACAGAGCTCACATCACAAATTATTCCCAGATATAACTGAAGTTGTGAAAAGATACAGATTTTAAGTGCGTGCAAAACTAGTTTCAGAAAAGATAGAGTTGCAGTCTGATGTTTTAGGAGCCACAACTTTCAACTTTACTGATAGCAGCTGCAGGGAAAAACAAAACAAAACAAAATAAAAACCTTCCCCGAAGTCTGACGCAAAAGATGCTGGGATTTGCTTCTCCCACTCACACAGGTCTGAGCAGCAAAACTGGTCTTCTGTTGAATTCCACTGCTGCACAAAAAGAACAACTGAGCTCCGAAAGCGCAAGAAAGGAAAACTCTTGCGCTCTCTGTCCACATCCCTGTGCAAGCTGCTGAATGCAGCAGCAAGCTTTCTCAATCGTTCTTAGTACTTAACCCAGGAAAGCTTTGCTGTGGCTCCCCACTGACACATTTGCTATGACAACTACCATTTTCCAACAAAAAACAGGTTGTGTCAGTACTGAAGCTATACTAACAAAAAATAAAGTTTCATTTTAAATACAAACTCTATAGCCTTTTTCTACAGTAACTGTAGAAAAAGCACTTGGTGACCTTACCTGGAACTGATTTGGTTTTAAAGCAGGTCAATGATTAACATCTGTGCCTTTTATTTGAATTCCCTCCATTGACAGCAAAAAGACTGGGGGCTGGCACCTACAGTCCAGCAACAGAGCCTTCTGCACAATTAAATGACACTGACATCTATGAAAAGTTAATGGAATTCGGCAGCCAGGACATGGCATGACATGCCAAGAGATACGGTATATTTCAGACACCTACAGCTGCTAAAAACTTGTGGAAAATGGTTTTGAAAGTAATTGATTTTTATTAATGAGAGCTCAAGAGAGCTCTCAAGAATCATGGAGAAAAATAATGTCCTTTATTTTAAACTTGTCTTCCTCAAGCATGACATTTTATAACCTGTTCTTGAAGTTTTGAAGCACAGGCAAAGAAACTGGATATGCCTGTCATCAGCTTTTTCTGCAACTGTTAATTAGGCATAAATGCTACAAAGTGAAGGTAAAAATATCTGGACACAATAGTTAAGACCTCATATCTCATTTCTGCACAGGTGAGAAAAAGAACATGCCATTTACAGTCTTCAGTTCCCAGCTCCCCTCATCAGCCACTGGCTGAAAGTAGCTGATACATGGTTACTATGTACAGGTACTGTTTTTGTAACAAGCTAGAGAAGTGCAATTTCAATCCCAGCAACCAAAAATGAAAAAAATAATGGAATTACAGCAAGAGTCCAGTAAGGCACTCCTGTAAGAATGGCACTTCTATTGTGGGAGTAAACTGTACCTTGAGGGAAGGCTACCATCAGCATCCTGAAATATGTCTGCCTACAGAACGGGCATAATACAAGTTGGAGACAGAAAGTCCGTTCCCTGTCCTTACTATAATATCTTCAAGTAATTGCTTTGCTTTCAGGGCAAGGTGATTGTTGCTAGGTCCTCCTTTTCTTCCCTAGAGCTGTTGACAAAATACAGTGAGCCTGCAGTGATACAACACCTTGATTAAGACTTGACCTCAGTCATAAAACTGTTTTTTACACTAGTCAGATCATCATCTGCTGATAACTGCTTTGAGCACTAAGCCATCAAAGCTGGGCTGAACAGGAGATCAGGTGAAGCAGCTGAACACAAACACCCTTTTATGTAAGTTCACTGTCCATTTGAAGATCTGAAGTAATTGCTTGTCTATTGCTATGTTATAGTTCCTCTTAATAGAACAGCTGCTCTCCAAATAGTGGTAGCCTAACATTTTGGCAACATGCCTATTATTATTCTGCCAAAATGCTAGGCCAAAGTGCTTGCAGGAGCAACATGCTGATCCACAAGTAAGTACCTGTGTCTGTTCTGCAATAAAACCCTAGCATCTTCACAAGCTGAGGGAGCTGCAAGATGTAGTGACTCAAATCCACTTGCACCAGCTGCTTGGACCTCTCCTTGAGATCCTCACATCTATTTTACAGTAGTATAATTGCAAAGCCTCAATGCTTGGTGAGGTAAGAGTTCCTTTCTCAGTCCCATTAAAAAGTTACCATGCTTCTGAATTAGTCTGGGACCACCTACAATAACGCCTCTGTTATTATCTCCTGTTGGAAGCAAGTGACCAATAATCAATTTTACTGCTGCCTAGGAGGCAGCAGGGACTACGAAGTCCGTCCAGATAACTGTTGAAGTGCGTGCACAGGTGAACTTAGCAGTCATCTGAAATATCATACCAGCTAATATGAACATCTGCCTACTGCAGCTCACCTTACCTTTTAGCCTCCATGCACATGGAGCGATTTTTTTCTTGATAAGAAACCTCTCAAATGAATAATTTATGAGGAGAGAAAAAGGGAAAGAAGAGGAAGCCTGGACTTAATTAGGGCATGAAGGAACAGAGGAAAGAAGAAACTCACAGCTGACAAAAACATTTCCATCTAGCAAGTGTTATAAAACAGGGATATTAGAGAGCTAAATAGGCTCAGGCAAAGCCTTCATTTAATAAAGCATTCAGTAACATTTTATTTGTATCCTTCCTTAAGTTTATGCTTCTATTTTGTCTGCATCTGAGTATTAAATTTCTGCTGTAGACTGAATCTGGGCTAAGCTGATGCACTTTGGGATGTCTAAGTGGTACCACAACATTTGGGAATTTCAGAATTTCAGCTTGCCATATGCAGAGGGCTGGTTACAAACTCCATACAGAATGGAATGCTCTGGGAGCTATTTGTGTTTCATAAATGACGTTATGTGGTATTTCATTGAAATTTAGTGTATGCCTGACCCAGTTCTACAACCCACTTTATATGGCAACTCAATTGTGCAAACACCAACAATGAACCAGTGTTCACCATTATAGCCAGTCCCATCCAACCTCATCTCACCATCTCACCTTCACCTAAATCCAGAGAAATTATTATTACAGAATTTATATTATCACTTAAAAAATAATTTTAATAAGTCAACCTTTTGAACTGTTTTCCACTTGCTTGACACAGGGTCAGATTTTTCGATTTTTAATATGCTGCCAATTTTTATACAGGCAACTGACAACTGTGCATGCTTCTAAATCTGTTTTATTTCAGGATACTGAGGTATATACAAATTCTAATGCAAATTCAATGAGAAAATATGCAAAATTAAAAAAGGAGGTATTCACATGTGCAACAGTAGGCATTAGCAAACACACTGTAGAAACACAAGGAATGAAATATACTTTAGGACACTTGCAAAACATTTGGTTTATAACTTGACCATAACGGTACTGCTTACTAATAATTGCAGACCTAGACTTGTAGGAACACTACTGAAGCCAAGAGCACCTCTCTACAGCACTAATCAGAGTGAATATAGACTTGCAGCAATAAAACCTCCTTTCCTAGGCAATGGAGTTAAAGCTAATAAAGGTATTTAGTAAACTCGGAATGAAAAAAAAAGGCCATGAAAGTAAAAGGAGTTTGAATTAAAATGTCCGGTATGCTTTTGTTAGTGTTAAAGCTGTCTATACTAGAAGTACAAAATAGAGGAGAAACTAAAGGAATAAGTACTGTGAAGAATAAAAATTAAGAGAATAAATTAAATACAGTCCTAGAGCTGAACAAATTTACATGGTTGTTGAAAAATATTAGGAAAGAGAAATTTGCTTCCAATTGAGTGAATGCCTGTTGCGGAGCAGGAAAATCCCACCCAGCAACAGGCAGGCTTGAGGGGCACACCCAAAGCAGCTGCTGTGAAGGTTTAGCACTGTAGCTAATTTGAGGCCCAGGGAGAGATCTTAAAAGTAGTAACAGAAAAACATGTATGTGAGAAAGGAACTTTCCTGGATTAAAATCCATTAAGTGTAGAACAGAAGCAGAAATTTCCAGTTGCTGCAAGTGTCATTAAAACTGGAGTAATGCCCTAGGAAGAGCAATTCACCTATGCGCCTTGTGTGGATAATCCAAGCAGATATATCCTCCAGCCAATCCCAAAACTCAGGCACATACTTCGATGATTACATCACATTCCACACTAAGGGAAACATCTGGCCCTACTACTTCAATGCTGGAGACTAGAGATGACCAAAGTATAGCTGGGGTGGGATTAAAGGAACAGCTCTTAAGTTTATCATGGCAGCTACCAGAGCTACAAATAATTACTGTCAGGAATTAGAGAGGAATTATTTGACTTGCTTCCAAATTGTCACAGTTTAAGTTTTTAAACTGATACTTTCCCCACGACATGCAAGCCTTTGTAAGATGTGCAACACTCAGTTACAAGTGCTAAGGAAAAAGGAAGATGGGAATTTGTTCTCAAAAATCTGACCTTCCTCCCATTTTCACAACTAAATCCTGGGGCCTCTGTCTCCCTCCTCTCAAATGAATCCACCTCTACTTATGACTAAAATTAATCTTTCTAAACCCATGCTTTCAGGCTCAGCTGAAATTGCAGCATGCTAGCAAACCTATTATTCACCAAGGTCAGCACATTTTGAAGTGTTTCATGTCAAAACTGGGTCAATACATTTTTCAGTAGGGGGTCACATTCCTGTTTTCCTAGCCTGCAGAGTGACCCCTCTTTATCTTAATGCATGGAGGAGTATCTGACATAAACCAAACCCCTATGCTACTGGAGCTTTCCAATAACGACAGCAGGATAAAGGAGGCCTTTGAAGTTCAGAGAGGAATAGGAAGAGGTGTCAATTTAAAACACTTGTCAGTATACCCAAGAGCAGAAGGAGAGCAAAGTACCAATTAATAATTCACACTTCTATTCTACATGTTATCATAGTATCTCAAAACAGCTTGCAAATATTTATTAAGTCTCATGACATAACCCTGAAGCAGGCAAGCATGGATGAAGCTCTACTGCTACCAGCCTGGATGTCAATCTGAGAGCAATTTGTTTAGCTGATCTATGTCCCCTCTTCCCCATCTGTTAAATGTTGATGACACTATCTTACAGTGGTTTAGAAGCTTAGTGATTTATAAATCAACACATTTTTAGATAGAAAAATAGCATATGAGGGCAATCTCATATACCTCTCATGTCAAGACTACACTCAGTTACACTGAATTAAAGCTATCACATTCCACATGATAACATAGCTAGTGGGAAGAAAACCCTCTATCTTAATTTTACAGAATCATAGAATAATTTTGGTTGGAAGAAACCCTTAACATCAAGTCCAACCATAAGATTTGCATTGCTCTGTCTGTATGTACCCAGAGAGGTAGTCAATGGCACAATGTCTGGATGGACACCGGTGACAAGTGGTGTCCCTCAGGGGTCTGTACTGGGACCAGTATTATTTAGTATCTTCATCAATTATATCGACAGTGAGATTGAGTACATTCTCAGCAACTGTGTGGATGCCACCAAATTCTGCTGTGCTGTTGACATGCCTCAGGGTCACGCCATCCAGAGGGACCTGGACAAAAGAGAAGTGGGCCCATGTGAACATCATCAGGTTCAACAAGGCCAAGTGCAAGGCCCTGCACCTGGGTCAGGGCAACCTCCTGTAACCATACAGAGCAACCTTGTGGGGTACTGGTGGATGGAAGATTGGACACAAGCTGGCAATGTGTGCTTGCAGCCCAGAAGGCCAATCGTGTCTTGGGCTGCATCAAAAGAAGTGTGGCCAGCAGGCTGAGGGAGGTGATTCTGCCCATCTACTCTGCTCTGGTGAGAACCCACCTGGAGTACTGTGTCCAGCTCTGGAGCCCTCAGCACAGGAAAGACATGGACCTGTTGCAGAGGGTTCAGAGGAGGCCACCAAGATGATCAGAAGGATGGAATACCTCTCCTATGAGGACAGGCAGAGAGAGTTGGGGTTGTTCAGCCTGGAGAAGAGAAAGCTTCAAAGACACCTTACTGACCTTATTGTGACCTTTCAGTACTTAGTAGGGGCCTATAAGAAAGAGGGGGACCGACTTTTTAGCAGGAGCTGTTGCGATAGGACAAGGGGTGATGTTTTTAAACTAAAAGAAGGGAGATTCAGGCTAGACATCAGGAAGGAATTTTTTACAATGAGGGTGGTAAAACACTGGAACAGGTTGCCCAGAGAGGTAGTAGATGCCCCATCCCTGGAAACATTGAAGGTCGGGCCAGGGAGCTCTAAGCAACCTGATGTCATTGAAGATGTCCCTGCTCATTGCAGGGGGGTTGGACTAGATGGCCTCTGAAGGTCCCTGCCAACCCCAACTGTTCTATGATTCTATGACCAGGATTCTGTGTTAAAAAGAAACTCATTCTAGTTACAGTTATTAGAGGGGCTGAAGAAAGAACTGTGAGAAATGAAAGATTGTCCAGGGTAGCCTCTAATTCTAAGTAGTCAGCGTGTTTGGAAGCCAGGACAGACATACCCATAGCTGTGAACTCCAGAGGGGATTGTCATTTGCATTCAGATGGGAAGTTGAGGATATTATGCGGTTTAGTTGTCATTTTGAAAGACAGGTGCATGAGCTCCACTTAGAGATGGTGAAATGGCAATGTAGGGGAGGCTCTGAGCTGCCAATGGGCAAAGGCAATCACACTCCCCACAACCAGCATTTCATTTTGAGAACTCCTCATTTCCACCCCTATACTTGGACTCCTTTCTTAAATAAAAAATCCCACAAACCATTGCTGCTCTGGTCCTAATATGAAAGCGAGTTCCTTCTTCCTTGTTTGGGGCTCTTTCATGCATAGAATAAGAGAGAATATCTTTGCTTAACCCTCCTACTCATCTAACTTTTGTGCAAGGACCAAAGATAAAAGTAATGGCTTCATGAAATACTGCTCTTTTCTTCTCCTGAGACTGACAGTCATTTCCAAAAGCAGAGTATCATGACAACAAACAACCTGGAGTGAATCGAGCCAATTAATCTGTAGAGGAAGCAGTCATCCTAATCTTGGAAAATAACACTGCTACTTTAAACTTCAGAAGCAAATAAAAAAATAATTAAAAAAAAAGAAACCCAATGAGAAACCTTACCACTCACATTGATCTTATTAGGCTGCCTTAGGCTTGCAGTGAAAAACAATTCAGCACTTAGCATACAGGCAGCGGAACTGATGCAGCAGCAATACACACACGCTAGTCCCTCACCCTTTCCTCACCTTCCCCACACCCCTCTCCCCAAGACAGGAGGTAGGGGAGGCCAGAATCCCTCTCCCAGGCTCTGATCTGAGCAGAGCTATGTTCCCAGGCTGTGATGTAGCACAGCAAGCATGTTAGTTACCAGGATGATTATTGAAACTAAATACCAAGGATATACTTATTGAGAATAAATCTATATCCACATCTTCAGCACATAAGGCAGCTGTGCAGGGCGGAAGATATCTGCTCTGTGTGATTTCGCCCCACACACCTAGCCTGCATTCTTAATTGCTAGTGCCCAAGGAAGCTCAGAGTAGTATCAATTAAAAGATATGAGGGGTGGACTGATATGAAGGTATCATGGCCAGGCCCTGCTAACAAAGCACAGGTACAATAACCAGATGGTATAGCTGCTGTCAGTTTTGAATATAAGGTATAACTACTGTCAAGTAAAAAGGATAAATATGCATTTCCATCCAAAATGCTTGTTACTGAGCCAGAAATTTGTCTGATGAATTAACTTTGCTCATTATGATCTCATTATAATACCAAAACATACCTCTGTCTCAAAGGGTACCCACCTCTGGCCTAACTTCAAGCACGTGTAGTAAGGTTTTTACCTTAAAAATCAAAGTGAGGATTTCTAAACCAATCAATATCAAAGGTATGTATGACTAGAGTCCCTCAAGTTCCACCTAAATGTGGAATAGTATAAAATAACCTAACAACAGAGGAAGTGGGGGGGGAAGACACCATCACTGAGAAGTCAAGGGAACAGCATAATAGAACTTCTGGGATCAGCTGATGGATTGAGCCTATCTTGCCTGCCCTCAGGAGGACGCTCTTGGGCAAGATTTGTGCACCAAGTTATACCAGGTTTAGACTTCAAGCTTCTACACATTAATAGCACTATATAGTAATCTTAGAATTTTTATATATATGGTACCAATACTTATTTCTTGCAACTAACATCTTATTTCAACTGAAGCGTATTTTTGCAACTAAAGCATGTTTTTGCAGACAGTGTGTTTATTAACAGCATCTAAAAGAACTTGCACCTGTTGCTTTAATAAACCTCATTACGTGTGGATCTAGTGGTGAGAATTTCTCATTGAATGCGCCCAGACCTATAGTATATATTATGATATTCATGCATCTGTGCAGTGCGTATATTATGCTATTTGTGAATCTCTGCAGCGCTAAGATTCAATGATCATGACTGGCCTGCACTATTTGTGAATCTTACTTGTGCATGCGAATTCAACACTATTGCGCCCAGGCCTGTAGTATATATTACACTATTTGTGCATCTGCGCACCAGACTGGCCATTTAGCATGATTAGGACTTATAGAGCCAACTTCAGGTTATTTGCATCACTTAGGAGTTCAACCTAGCTGCCTTGCATGGGGCTTAACTTCTGCTGAATTAATTATCTTAATGCAACAGACCCCTTCAGTCCTTATATATGGAGCCAAAGGAAAGAGCTCATGGGTTAGGAATGGCACAGAAGAGATCATCATGTACCATTGCTATAAACCCTATCTTGTTGGCACTGCTGTTGCATGTTTTCCCTCTTCCTCTGTGAGCTGTCAAGAATATTTAGCACCACGTTAAATTCTCAGTAGTAACTCAGACATGAAAATGTTTAACAGCTGATGCCCTATACAGATAATTTATTAACCTAAAGTCATTTCTACATAATTCATGTTTTATAAAATACTATGGTATTAAGTTACAGAATACAAAACCGAGGAGCACTAGATGTAGACTTACAGCATAAGTTAAAAAGAAAAAAAGTCAGCGATTGTATTTTGAGATTCTCACAAGACTCAATACACAACAATTTTCAAACAAAAAATTTTCTTCTCTGTCCTCATCCTAAATACAAAACCAAGGAAGGGTAGGAATAAATTATTTCACAGTAGACTTGTCATGCAGTGAAACATGCCTTTTGGAAAGTAACTGAACAATGAGAATCTCAAGTTTCAAGCCTACACAGATTTACTCATATGGTAAACAGGCAGACCACTGAATTACTCCAAACTGAAGCTTTATTATTGATCCCCCTGAGTCCAATCCATAAATCATAAAGGTCACTAAATGGATTCCCAGCAACTTCAGCGAGCACTGGATCAAAGATTCTAAGCACTTCTGCAAAGTACATTTTTATTTATCTGAAAAAGATACCAGTCTTCTGAGCACTGACAATGAAATGTATGCGCATGTACTCTACATGTTTCATACTCATTATCTGCAGAATTATCAGTTCTAACTGATACACAGCAAGCCAACACAATCATATTTTTTTTACTGAGCCAGTTCCACGTTAATTTGAGTTGGTATAATATTGCAGAATAGAATAAAAACCCTGTGCCTACCTTGAGGGCTTTCGCAGCTTTCTTCATCACTGTTGTCTTGACAGTTATTTTGACTGTCACACACAAAGCTTTTATCAATGCAAAGACCATTTTTACAGTGGAATCGAGCAGTAGAGCAAAGCAAGGGATTTGCCGCTGCGAATAGAGGAAGTGAGATCTTTCATTAGAAATTCTTTTATGCAGACAGACAGTGAAATAGCCATTAAAAGCAATCAACGATAAAGGTCACAACTCAACAGTTGTTCAATTTGCTGAATATGTGGGAGTAACTTGGCAACTAAACCAACCTTGACTCTCTAAACAAAGAGTGCTGAAATTTCTAATTAATGCAAGATTCGTTACAATTAGCATACATTTAGTCCACCCATTGTTGTGATAAGCCTTCTGTTCACTTTCACAACAGCCCCTATCACAGTGAGTGTTCAGTGCTCAGCGTTTGCTCACACTGAAGATGGAGGGTAGCACTGCCTACCATAAATACTGGCTGTTGCTTTCCATTGTGACAAACACAGTTTAGCTCAAGTTTCATAAGCAAACAACCCTGGCTGAGCGCTGCCAGGCAGTGGTTTATTTACCTCTGCTTCTGTCTTTTTCTATATTCCCCATTCTCCTCACTATTTTGAATTGATACAAAAGCAATGTTGACATTTATCAACTTCTCTGTGTTTGAATTTCAACTCCTTTTTACAGGTAATATGCACAGTATAGTAGCGCCCAGAAGGCCCTTTGACATAAGGCCCAGTGTTGCAAAAGAGAATAGTATTTAAGTAGATTCATTTAGATAGAGTAGTCTTCTCACCCTTTCCAAACCCAGCTGTAATTATGCTATAAGATGCTATGTCTAGTTTAACTTAAAGCTTCCTGCAGCATAGTTTTCACCACTTCTAGCAAATTACATCACTGCTTCAATTCATCTCACTATCAAGGAGGTTTCCCTGATATTCATCTCAGTTTTCTCTTTTCTAATTTCGTCCTTCTACTCTTAGCTACAGCCCAGCATACGTAACTACATAATCCCTCCCTGAACAGTGTTTGCACCTTTCATATACAGTATATAGCCTCATCTTCCAACACAGTCATCACTTAGCTAAGATATGCATGACTTGGCAGGTTTTAATATCTCCTCATAAATCAGTCTCTGTGTCCCTAATAATTTTTGGCATTCTCTCAACTCCTGCCAGTTTTTGGTAACGAAGTGACTGAAATGGAAAGCAACTTTCCCACTTAAAAAAGCCATCTAGATGCCTTATCTGCTTCAAAGTGATTCTCTGCCACAATAACAAAGGGGATTACAGTTCCTAAATAATAACTGGCTTCCTATTTTTTATTCCTTAAAGTAAAAGCTGCTTTAAAGTGTCTTAGAACCCCTCCCCCCAAAAAAACCACAAACAACAATAAAAACCTACAAAACACAACCACACACACACAAACAAGAACTTTAAAGCCTGCCATGCATATAACCTGCAGTATATAGGACAAACACTGAATTCCTCCAGCTCCCCAAAAACACATTGATCATGAACATGCTAAGTATCCTTTGGTTTGAAACTACTGCATACTTGCATAACACATTGATTTTCCAGGTCACTTTAGGGCGTACCATATTGTTCCTCTACATAAGCTAGACATTTGTATATGCTAGAAAATACCAAGTGCACCCTTAAATGGCATAGAGAAACAGGGAGATCCAGCAGCATGTTATCAGCTGTAAGGTCCCATCACAGCTACACACTACAAGCTCATGGGAAACTGTCATTCATAATCAATTCCATGAGCTGGTGAATTTTCAGTTGAGACTTGTCAGTCCATCACCTCAAGGATATTCAATGTGCTTTCGTCAAAACTTCTTTCTAATCTACTTGTTTAAGCATAAGCCAAAGTTATTTTCTTAACCTTCAGTCTTGTTTCTCTAGCTTCACTTGCTACACAGAGCTGCTATCTCCCTGCCACAGTCCTCCTAGAGCCCAAACCAGATTCTCTATGCCAACAACAGACGACACCTTAAGAGATGTTCATACTGTGGGGGAAAACACAAGAATGAGAAAGGCAGATCCTCCAACAAGCAGACAGTGATAGATCACTGTAAAGATCACCCCTTTTGTTATCTTTGAAAGCTAGTGTCTGTTGTCCTCCTCCTGACCTTTACATTTCATTAAAAGGAAAAATACAGCATGCTTCAACAAAAGAATGAGCAAGTATTTGCCACAAGCTTCCATCTACAGACCCACACTTTTAGCAGCTCCTGATAATAGCAACAGACCTGCTGGATCGACTATCACCTTTCCTTACTGCTATGATATATACCTGTTAGACTTAGAGATACAAACGGATCTATGCAGCCACACACAGGGAGTTTAGCCCAAGTTCAGTAGTACTTCAGATGATCTCTCTGCTGAGACTTCCTTACCAAACAGCAGCTCAAGCTAGTGCATTGGCATGCATGCCTGACTTTGAGAACCGCCTTCTCCTTCCAAGAACCTGTTTCATTAAATAACCCTTTGTATGCTTTTTTTTTTTTTGGTGAACATGTATAAACAGACAAACCTAAATGTGCTGATGAACAAATAGGTCATTCTTCAGTGACAAGAAACAGGCAAATAAAAATTAAAACAATTTTAAGTCATACTTAATATTTGCCCAATTTGTTACGTTTGAGTACAGAGAACCTGTAACCAAAGCAAACATACAGCTTAAATCTCATTTCAAAGTTCCAAAGCGGCTTGAAGTATCATATAGGCATTATATACAAAACAAGACTGAGTTGGACCTTAAAAAAAAAAGATTGTCATTTACAAAGTGAAAAGCACAACGATTATCCTGGTCATAAATGACAGGGAGAATATTTGACTCAGAAACTAAAGGTCAGTGAATGCTTCCTTTCTAAGCAGTATTAATCATCTGAAAGAAAAAGAAGTGGCAGCACTCGAAAGCAGGCTTGCACTTACTGCAGTTTTCTTCATCACTGCCGTCAGGACAGTCCTCAAAGCCGTTGCACTGGAAGCGGCCAATGATGCAGTGGATCCCACTAGCGCAGGGGAAGAATGTGGCACCGCATCTGGACTTGGCTTTCGCTAGGAAAAGATACAGACAGAAGAGGGGAAAGATGAGGGAAACAATTTACAAAGGTTAGAGATACTTTTGTAGCAGGACAGGTTAGGGTACTCTGGGCAGCGATGGTGGCACTGATGTTAGGGGCCTTCCAAACTCCCTATGGCCTGCTTTCAACTGCTTTACATTTTTTGTAAGATTTCACTTGCTTGGGCTGAAATATTTGCAATTTGTATGATTTCCAGAATGACTGAAACACTGAAACTTAAAACAAGTCAAATGACCTCTCAAAACAAATTTAAATTTCTCAACACTTTGGAGTACAAGTTTGTAAATTTGTAGGTACTCCTAACTTTCTCTTAAAGACTCACATGAATTTGACCAACTTAGAAGCACTGAAGGAAAAATACTAAAATAGAGGGTCATACTTCACAGAAAACAAAAGCAACTATTTCTTCTTTGCATGGAAGTCTGTTGTAAATGTCACTGCCTCAGGCGTAAGTCCAGGAGACAGACACCTAAGCAGGTCCTCAGGAGGCAGACAACAACCCTCAGAGACAAAAGTCTAGCTGGACTAGTCATATCCCCCCCGCAACCTGGAGCTATATGTCACATGAAGTCCATAAACACTAAACAACAGCAGCAGTGTAAATTTTGTATACCACCAAGCTTCTCCTGCTTGCTCAGAGGAGCCAAACAGTGAAGAGCCCAAGGTAAACAGAGATAACGAATGAACATGGCAGCAAGTTCAGAGAATTTGAGATCTGGAGGCAAACTTGGGCAAATACCGGTATTCAAAGAGTAAGGATCATCTGGAGAAGGAAAGGAGAAATGCAGAGATATCAAGTGAATCAGTATCTTTATGAGAATAAGAAACACAAGAGACCTTTATTAAAGTATTTTTCAGGCTTCAGAAATCAAGCTCAAAAAAGAAAATGCTATAATTAACACTGCCTTTATTCAGCACAATTTATATAAAATTGGGTGCGAAAGGAACATGAGTTACATGAATCACATCTCTTGCTGTCCATCATACAGTTATTCACGACAGAAACTACAGCTATTTCATAGTACCAGTACATCTATTCATATAACACTAAATACTAACAATAGCATTAAAATGTGTTTAACAAATGATTACAGAATCTCATTATGATCTCAAGTACTTCACATTTTTTACTTCACTGCACAGCAGCCCTTCATGGCAAGAAAAGAACACTGCCCTCAGCTATAATGATGCAAATGCTTCCACCAGGATGCTCAAGGCAAGCACAAGTTAAGTCTTGTGGTATCACCAGCCTAGAACAAAGCAACTCTCAAAGTAAAAAAAAAAACATTAATGAGACATGTGGTTAGATTTTTTTCTCCCTTTTGCTTTTTCAAATTAGCACATGACACAATGGATCACATCACAGGACACTGAACTCTTCAGAAGAAGTCCACTCTAAAGCAAAGCCAGTCACTGCAGGAAGAGTATGCTGGTAACTGCAGGAAGGTGCGTATGGTACAATGTGAATACACAGTAATACCATGCACAGACCACTGATGGGAGAACACCAGAAAAAAAGCCAGCTCCATAACCTGTAGGCCTTTTGAGTAAATGTTTCCTACTCCTACACCAAATCTACAACACATGTGCCACCCCTAGGTTTTGAGATGTGACAGATCTTGAGATCACAGCAACAGGCAGTCTTTTTACGCATCCATATGGCACATCAATATGCCAACCTGTGCAGTTTTACAAGGCCAGGACAAGGTCAGGGACAAGCAGAGTCCGGACAAAAAAAAAAGGTATATCCAATAGGGACAAACTTTCAGCAGTAATTTGGAAGGAATCCTCACTTCCAGGGTTAAAACCTAAGTGCAGCTGTAGCAAAGCCTTCTTCCATAATTCAGGAGAGTACATATAAACTGTCTCAAACACCACAGCTGCAGTAACTCTCACTTGATTTAGCATCCTCTGACATGAAATTCTTGCAGTTCCTCTCTTACATTTTTTCTTTATTACACCAGTAGTTTTCAGCTAGAATTATGAAGTGTAAAATAGGATGTATCACTGAATTTCACATATTCAACTGCCACTTTTTCTGAAGACTATCTAAGGTCCACCTGGGGAAAAAACTTGAACCATTACTTTGTAGTAAAATAGGGAATAAATTACCCTGAAGTAGATGCTGTGTTTAACACCACTGACAATGGAAAACCCTCAGCCAAGATATCCAAGCCCCCGCGATTCTTCACACAACTTCAAAGAGCAACTTATGTGTCAGAGTTTTGAGGCAGACATCTCAGCTAAATAATTCAGTAACCAGAGGTCTGAGGCAGTCTTTAAACAAAAGCAGCAAAACAAACACTTCAGCAACAGATTCCCAGACCACCACTGAAGTCAGCAGTCTGTATTAGCATTTGACCAATATTCACCACACTAACTAGCTAGCCAAGCTGCTGCTGGAAGTGTGTGGTAATAACACACATATACGAAATGATGCCCAGTGCCTTCACATGTTGTTTTTCTTTTTCTGAAAGCTAGCACCTTTTTGAAACCACACAGTCCGTTTACATTCCTCAGACCAAACTGACAGCATCTGGACAGCTTCCTTTTTTAGAGATGTATTCTGAGCCAGAACAGTTCCAAGAGGAGGAGAGGCAGAAGAAATAAGAAAAGTGAGAAGCAATTGTAGTTTTGCCCCTATTAACATTTACTGCATCCCATTTCTTCAAGCAGCTTTACTTTAGACATTTGTGGTTTGATTTAAGACTCTAAAATTTTGTGGCAAATCACATTCAGATATGCCCTCTGACATCTCTGAAAATCCTGCCAAATGAAGGCTTCAAAGTTATTTACTTCTAGAATTTCTAATATGGGCCATCTCTTACAACCTTACTCTTTCAGATATACTGAGAATCACTAACACCTGAGCCTCTGGCCCTCTGAAGAGCAGAAGTCATGTGCCTGCCCTTTCCTGATCAGAGGTACAGTGGCAAACGCAGCAGGAGCTCTTTTTCAGGTACAACAGACACACATCACAGCAACCTCAGTTGTCCTGGCCTCTAAGGCAAGAATGCCCAAAGCACATCTGGTGCTTTACCTATAGCTACTGCAGTAAAGCTATAAGCAATATTTAATGTTTGACCACATCTGGAGGAAAAAGGTGCTAGAATGACCAGGAACAAAGCCAAGCTTCTGGAAAAAATATGCACTCTTTCTTCTGTTTAGAGCATCCTGACACCTCATCAAAAAGAGGGGGAAAATATTCAGGACAATGATTTAATGAAAGTACTACTTAGATAATTATATAATGTTTAGTTCAACATTTTCTTGCCAGACCTTTTCTATCTCCTCCTCCTCTTGAAACAGCAGCCAGCAAACAAGGGGCTGGCCACTTGGGAAGAATATAAGGCTGCTGTTACAGGATGTAGGAAGGCAGCTAGGATAGCCAAGGCCTCCTTAGAATTACAGCTGGCGAGAGGGGTCAAGGACAGCAAAAAGAACTTTTTCAAATACACAGCGGATAAAACTAATACCAGAGGCAATGTAGGCCCACTGATGAATGGGGTGGGTGCCCTGGTGGCAGAAGATACAGAGAAGGCAGAATTACTGAATGCCTTCTTTGTCTCTGTCTACTCTGCTGGAGGCTGTCCTGGGGAGCCCTGTACCCCTGAGACCCCAGATGAAGCCAGGTCAATGGAGGAGTTTGCTTCAGTCAATGAGGACTGGGTTAGGGAGCAATTAAACAATCTGGACATCCATAAATCCATGGGTCCAGATAGGATGCATCCACGGGTGCTGAGGGAGCTGGCTGAAGTCATTGCTAGACCCCTCTCCATCATCTTTGCCAAGTCTTGGGAAAGGGGAGAGGTGCCCGAGGATTGGAGGAAAGCAAATGTCACTCCAGTTTTCAAAAAGGGCAAGAAGGAGGACATTTACATTTACATTTATTTAATAGCAGCTATCTATTTGGTTCCTTAAGTGACTTCAGCCTTGACCAGCTTTCAAAGGACAGCATTATCTTTCCAATCTATATAATTCTGTTACACTTGGCTGAAATGGGCTCAGGGTAACCAAAATTACCAGGATATCAAGAAATGACAAAAGGGAAGTGAAAAAGGACACAGACGTGTGGATCATCTGACCTAACGTATTATGTGCCTTTGTGTTATAACCAGCTGAAGAAAAGGGATAAGTTGGCTGTTTTTAAAGGAACTGGCAAGTCCTCCTGAGCCCAGGTCTCCCGAACCTAAGAAACTGAGAGACCACATGTTGGAGGGGAAGAGGAAAGGACTGAGGGACACATGAAATACAGCAAGAAATCACATCGCAACTTACAAAACTGCATCTAAAGAAAGGCTACACAAATACCAGATACAGTGTGGATCCAATTGCAGAAATACAGCAAGTACAAAAAACACCCCAAATAAACCAACATTCAACCAATTTGTCAACCTATGGCAGAAAAGGTTCATTCCAGTTCTATTCTATTTTTACCTATTCATGGCAGAAGCAATCCAGGACTGAAACATTAACATGAACCTGTATTTAAATGACACAAAAGGGAATTGCCATGATTTTTAGAAAGAGGTATTGGTGAGCCACCATGCACTGGACGAGCCTCCCCCGACTCCATTAGCCATGGGAAGAAATTGCTCTTCACTGAAATATTCTTCTCATCTCTTACAATTCAAACGGGAAGTGAGTGGTGAAGATGGTGGTAGAAAACTGCTGGCCACAGTATAAGCTTGCCAAACGTTGCCCCCAGGCTGGTTTGCTTAAGTTCAAGAAAATTATTTTGGCAGTAGTACCTGTGAGTGTGTGAAGTCACTCCTTATGCTATGCAGAAACCAATCCTACCACCCCCTTCTTTTAAGGCTCTAAAAAAATAGCAGCTTCCCATCAGGATGAGTTGTACATTCTATGGAAGATGTGACAGTTTGCAGGCGCAGCTCTACAGCATTAACAAGAAAACATTTTGCTGTCTTTAGGGCAGCATGTGTGAAAAAGCACTATTTTTCAAAATGTGTAATCCATGTTATTATTTCTCAGCAGAGATGAAAAACAGCAGAGGGGAAAAAATAATTTGACATGTACTACGTCAAACCTTATACTGTATACGGATACCCCCTTGTATAAAAGGCTTGTGAAGCATGGGAACAGGCTGCTCAGGGAAGTGGTGGAGTCACCATCCATGGAGGTGTTTAAAAGGCATATAGATGATGTTATTAGCGACATGGTTTAGTGCTAGATTTAGGTTATGGTTGGACTCGATGATCCTGAGTGCCTCTTCCAACCAAAATGATTCTATGATTCTAAAAGCAATTCTGATACTCTTGACTTGGCTACAAGGACTTAAACTGGACTAGAAGGTTACAGCAGATCTTCTGTGACAGGCAGGCGATTTTTCTTTCTATAGATAGGGCAGAAAAGACATAAAATGTTTTCTATAATTATCAGTAAGCAAAGTGTAGTTGTGGACTACAGATATAAGGAATACAGCCAGGACAAGATAGCATGGCCCTACTTCTAGGAAAAAGACAATTTCATATGTAACTGTAAGCAGATACTAACCTACTGTACAGATACCACAGTAGAACTTTAGAGCTGTGCCCCACAATAATGATACAATGCTTAAAGAGAAGACATTATACATTCATAACAGGTTGAGTTTCTCTTAGAGAAGCCAGTATGCAGTATTGCTAATTAAACTCTAGAGAAGAAACGTTCTGAGTGAATCACGACTGTCGACCCAGCTAGTCTACACCTCCAGTATTTCACACCTAGTTACACAGCTTATTGCATGCAACAGATGCAAGGACAGCACACAACAGGGACCTCACATAATGTGGACACTACGGCAAGCACATTTCCTTCTTTTAACTCTACAAATATTTATATTTTCAAATCTTTCTCATTTTCTCATATTTTTGCAGTCTGGAGTGAAACAGGATGTAGCAGATCCAACAGCAGACAGTGACAACCCGCAGCTAGAAGTAAACTGCACTGCAATAAACTGCACAGTACTTCAGCACCTTTGAACTGAAATTGTTGCCTTTAGAACCCCTCCAGGTAGCAATCAGGCAAAATATCTTTAATGCTGCTTCACACCCACACATCTCAATCCAACAACAGATGATGATTTATTCAGCTAATCAACACTTGATTACTTGCTTGAGACATGAGCAACTCTCCAGACAGAAACTGTTGTGTGCAGATGCTGCATTATTGCAGAGCCACTGGTATTTTCCTGACTTTGATAATGAACCATCTTAAACCTCTCTGCTGTTGTTAATTTACGTTAAGAGATGCCACAGCCACAAATAGCACTGTAAATTCAGTCTCTCTTGATGCACGCGTGGTGAGGCACAGCATTTCAGTAAAGACTCTACATGAAGGAGTTAAAGGTAGCCACCTTTTGAACTTATCCCTGTTCTTTGAAAAACAGGTTTAAACTTTGATTTACACAGAAGAGTAGGATCGATTTTACAAAACTACATAACACAAACAGGATAGCAGCAAGACAGGCCCTAATGCAATTAATGCTAACAGTTGTTCGGGGTTAGTTAGTTCCTGTTTGAATTCTACCTTATTTTCAGTTCAGTTCCCAATGGGAAAGCCATCACTACCTGCAGTCATTCAGCTGCCTCAGCACAGAAGGAAAACATCATTTGTTGGCTCACAGATATTCAACAGGGCTGTCTTTCAGAATGACATGGATAATTTCAGTTACTCTGCTTGCTTTTTCCTATCTAGAAAAAAGCTAGTACTTGAGTACTATTTCCAATATAAAATCCACTGAACAGATTATTATGCCAGAAATTCTCTAATTCAAGACAAAACAACTTTTTAATTTAAGGAGTTTTGATCCAAAACACTGTCAACTGCAGAGCATTCATTGCGCCTACAAAAAGCACTTGGGTCACTCTTATCTTTGCTGCCTGTTTAACCACTCAGGTGAAAGAGTCATTTACTTCTAATGTAAACTCACAGAAAGTGAGCCTAAAAAGTACTCTATTTTAAAGGCAGCAATTTTTTAAGTAGTCAAATTAGCCCCATCAGAGGTGTTGTGGTTTAACCCAAGCTAGCAATACAACCATGACAGCCACTCACTCACCTCCTCCCCATCCCCATCCCCCTCCAATATGCAAGAGAATCAAAAGAGAAGGGAGAAACTTGGATTGAGATAAACACAGTTTAATAAAATAACAAAATACTAACACACTCCTAGTAAATATATATTAAAAAACAGAAATAAAAGATACTCAAGGCAATTCCTCATGAACTCCATCCACATCGAGTGGCCACTCCCAGGAAAGCAGCACCTGGTCCCCACAGCTGATCCCAAAGGGAAAAAAAAAAAAAAAAGAAAAAAAAGAAAAAAGGCAGAAAAGCAAAGCCCAGAGGCCTCTGCAAAACAGGAAATGCCAAAATAAATGTCCTGACTGAAACTCCTCCAGCTCTGACAAAAAGAGTGAAGAGAGGAAGAGCAACCCAGAAGGTCCTGATTCTTCTTAAATAATTAGCATGACGCTAATGGGATAGAATACTCTTACTGATCAGTCTGGATGTCAGTCAAGCTCTGCTCCATCCATGCCCCACCTCCTCGATGCCTCCCACCTGTGGGCAGAGCACTCAGAGCATCTTTGGCTCTCAGAACAGAGAGATCAAAAACATTAACTCTGTGCTGGGATGTTATCTTCTTGTTCTCAAATTAAGTCCAAATAATGAGCATGCTAACAATGAAAAAGAAAGGTTTCTAACTGCATAAAGAAAATGAACTCATTTTCAGTCAAACCAGTACAAGAGGTTGCCTCTAACATAGTGAACTATTACTCACCTATGTGGGCAATATTTACGCTATAGTTTACAGTAAGAAAGAAAGGACAATACCAAAGTAAAAGATCTGATGGAGTCTGCTGCCCTGAAGAGTAAACTTCTTCCTTTAAAAAGGGGAAAAAGAGAAAGCACTTCAGAGTTGGACTACTATGGGTCTGTGGCCTTTACTTCTTGTCAGACAGTAAGGCGTTAAAGTAATATTTCATGATCCAGAAGTCTATGTTTCAGTCCTTCAAAAATATCTCAAAGCAGATGAGATGTCAGAAGAGAGTACACACAATAAGCTTGTAAAACAGTAAAACAATTTATCACTAAAAGAGGTATTTTAGAAGTTACTACTCATTAAACAACCTGAACAATAACATCATACAAAAGGACAAATTCTAAATCAGCTGTTACACCATATAAATTAAGCATAATTTAAAAGTTGTTAAGTTACTCAGGATGCATTCAGACAGGACAAAACCTCACCCTTCACAGACTTAAGTAGCAGGGGCCACCCTCCTCAGAGGACATCACTGGGCATGATGGGCTGCAAATCCTCACCCCATCCTGGGCTACTAGCTACCTTTATCTTTTTATTTTAGTTATGCTACTGACTCCATCTAACTGCTAAACCTGTCTGTTCCCAAGCTCTCCAATCTGGCTATTTACTGACCCTCACCTAGAGGAGACCCTCGAGAGGTTTAAATAATTAGCACCACAAACCCTCTTGATCTCTCTGCATAAAAAGCTATCAAACTTAAGTAGCTATTGCAATTGCCCTTACTCATGTGCAAATTTCTGTAATTGAGTTTCAAATGAAATATTCACCATGGTCACTGCATTATAAATCTTATTGTAACTAGTAAGTATTTGGTTACTTAATCATGAGTGAAAGTGAGTTTATTCCAGCTTGATATTCCAAGTTGGAGAGCCATCTAAGCAAGTAACAAAAAGATCAGCAGCTGGCTTACAGCATCTTCCCAATTAATGCAGACACTAATTTCATGCATTGTTTCATATTCAGCTTTGCTTCAGAATTTTGATGTTTGTCATCTACCTGCAACAAATATTCCAGGTCAACCAGGAGATAACAGGAAGCAGCAAGAAAAACTGAAGGACACTTAAAAAGCACTCTGTGCTCATAAATTGTGAATAGAACTCCAGAGGTCTTCCATGGATATAACTACAATACATACAACTACTTTTATAGAGGAATTTCTAGTTCTCTGCTATATATTCTAGTTATTTAGAAAAAAAAAAAAACCATGTTAAATTCATTAGCATTTTACACAGATTATTTCTGGATTATAATTAAGACCAGGACGACTAAAGGTTGTTTTTGTATAGTTTTGTAAGATTGTTGTTTGCGCAACACCTGGAAGCCTGGAATCCTAGCACATGATGATCCTTACTCCACTAATATGAATACATGAAATCTACTTTTACTGCAGCTTTTCATTGCCATGATCCAGGGTAGGTCTGGTAGACAGCTTCTCTCTTCCTTAGTTCTGTCCCCACTGTTAGATTTTTTCCTTCCATATATAAACCTCCCCTGTCATTAAACAGTCAATTAAAAAAAGATTACCTACTTATTGGTTTCCTTATAGACAAGCGCTTTCTCCACAGATATTTAAAAGGCACTAGATGGAGATGTAGTATAAGGGGAATGAAGAATGATTTCAAGGTCTTGAGAAGGATGGTGAAAGACTCAGGGGCTCAAGTGATCTTCTCTTCACTCCTTCCATCTTCAAGTGATGATGTGGGATGGAATAGGAAAATTCAGTCTCTAAATGGTTGGCTCCAGGACTGGTGCTACAGGCATGGCTTTGGATTTTTTGATAATGATTGGTTTTATAAGACTCCAGTCCGGACAGTGTCACGCAGGAAAGGTTTATCTCGCAGGGGCAAAAGGATGCTGGGGCAGGAATCAGCTGGGCTCATTTGGAGAGCTTTAAACTAGGCTCAAAGGGGGATGGGGTTGTAGCTGGGCTTGCCCCAGTGGGGCAGCATTCTAAAACTGATGAGGACCGGGTGGCCTCCTATGCCCCTAGGGAGAAATTGGTGTGCTCTGCTCGCTCCCTGAAATGCCTGTACACCAATGCGTGCAGCATGGGGAATGAGCAGGAGGAGTTAGAATCCTGTGTTTGGTCGGGAGATTATGATCTGGTGGCAATTACAGAAACATGGTGGGGCGCTTCACATGACTGGAATGTGGTCATGGATGGCTATGTCCTTTTCAGGAAAGACAGGCCAGCCAGGCGTGGTGGTGGAGTTTCTCTCTATGTGAGAGAGCAACTACAATGTACTAAATTCTGCCCAGGAGCGGATGACAAGCGAGTTGAGAGTGTATGGGTCAGAATTAAGGGGCACGCTGGCAGGGGTGACAGTGTTGTGGGCGTCTATTACAGGCCACCAGATCAGGCTGAGGAAGTTGATGAGGCCTTCTATGGGCAGCTGAGAGTGGCCTCACAGTCACAGGCCCTGGTTGTTGTGGGGGATTTTAACTTCCCTGATGTTTGCTGGAAGGACCATTCAGCCAACCAGCCACAGTCCAGGAGGTTCCTCCAGTGCATTGATGAGAACTTCCTCATGCAGATGGCGGATGAGCCGACTAGGAGAGGTGCACTGCTGGATCTCATCCTCACCAACAAGGAGGGTCTGGTCTAAGCGGTAAAGGTTGAGGGCTGCCTGGGTTGCAGTGACCACGAGACGGTGGAGTTCAGCATCTTGTGCGGCAGGAACAGAATAGCAAGTAGAATTGCAATCCTGGACTTGAGCAGGGCTAACTTCGGCCTTTTCAAACAATTGCTGGGTGAAATCCCATGGGCAAGACTGCTTGAAGGAAAAGGAGCCCAAGAGAGCTGGATTGCATTCAGAGATTGCTTCTTCCACGCTCAGGATCAGAGCAACCCCACAGGGTTCAGGGACTGCTTCTACCAGGCACAAGATCAGAGCATCCTGACACATAGGAAGTCAAGGAAGGGAGCCAGGAGGCCTGCGTGGTTGAATAGGGATCTGTTGGGTATGCTCAAGCAGAAGAGGAGAGCTTACAGGTCATGGAAGCAGGGGTTGGCCACTTGGGAAGAATATAAGGCTGCTGTTAGAGGATGTAAGAAGGCAGCTAGGATAGCCAAAGCCTCCTTAGAATTACAGCTCGTGAGAAGGGTCAAGGACAGCAAAAAGAACTTTTTCAAATACATAGCAGATAAAACTAATACCAGAGGCAACGTAGGCCCACTGATGAATGAGGTGGGTGCCCTGGTGGCAGAAGATACAGAGAAGGCAGAATTACTGAATGCCTTCTTTGTCTCTGTCTACTCTGCCGGAGGCTGTCCTGGGGAGCCCTGTACACCTGAGACCCCGGATGAAGGCAGGTCAATGGAGGAGTCTGCTTTAGTCGATGAGGACTGGATTAGGGAGCAATTAAATAGTCTGGACATCCATAAATCCATGGGTCCAGATGGGATGCATCCACGGGTGCTGAGGGAGCTGGCTGAAATCATTGCTAGACACCTCTCCATCATCTTTGCCAAGTCTTGGGAAATGGGAGAGGTGCCCGAGGACTGGAGGAAAGCAAGTGTCACTCCAGTCTTCAAAAAGGGCAAGAAGGAGGACCCAGGTAATTATAGACCGGTCAGACTCACCTCTGTCCCTGGGAAAGTAACGGAACAGCTTATCCTTGGTGCCATCTCAAGGCATATCAAGGATAAGAGGGTTATTAGGGGCAGTCAGCATGGCTTTACCAAGGGTAAGCCTTTTATGAGAATGTAACAAGGTGGACGGATGATGGCAGAGCGGTGGATGTGATCTACCTTGACTTCAGTAAAGCCTTTGACACAGTCTCCCACAGCAACCTCACAGCTAAGTTGAGGAGGTGTGGTCTAGACAATAGAGTAGTGAGGTGGGTTGCAAACTGGCTTAAGGAAAGAAGCCAGAGAGTGGTAGTCAATGGTGCGGAGTCTAGTTCGAGGCCAGTATCTAGTGGAGTGCCTCAGGGGTCAGTACTGGGGCCAGTATTATTCAATATATTCATTAATGATTTAGACGAGGGAATAGAGTGTACTATCAGAATGTTTGCTGGTGACACTAAGCTGGGAGGAGTGGCTGACACGCCAGAAGGCTCTGCTGCCATCCAACGGGACCTGGACAGGCTGGAGACCTGGGCGGGGAATAACCTAATGAAATTTAACAAGGGAAAGTGTAGAGTCCTGCATCTGGGCAGGAACAACCCCAGGTTCCAGTATAGGTTGGGAAATTACATATTAGAGAGCAGTGTAGGGGAAAGGGACCTGGGGGTCCTGGTGGACAACAGGATGACCATGAGCCAGCACTGTGCCCTTGTGGCCAGGAAGGCCAATGGCATCCTGGGATGTATTAGAAGGGGGATGGTTAGTAGATCGAGAGAGGTCCTCTTTCCCCTCTACTCTGCCCTGGTGAGACCACATCTGGAATATTGTGTCCAGTTCTGGGCCCCTCAGTTCAAGAAGGACAGGGAACTGCTGGAGAGGGTCCAGCGTAGGGCAACGAAGATGATTAAGGGAGTGGAGCACCTTCCTTATGAAGAAAGGCTGAGGGAGCTGGGTCTCTTTAGTTTGGAGGAGACTGAGGGGTGACCTTATTAATGCTTATAAATATATAAAGGGTGAGTGCCACAAGGATGGAGCCAGGCTCTTCTCGGTGGCAAACAATGATAGGACAAGGGGTAATGGGTACAAGCTGGAATACAAGAGGTTCCACTTAAATTTGAGAAAAAACTTCTTCTCAGTGAGGGTGACAGAGCACTGGAACAGGCTGTCCAGAGAGGTTGTGGAGTCTCCTTCTCTGGAGACATTCAAAACCCACCTGGACACATTCTCTGTAGCTTCGTCTAGGTGTTCCTGCTCCAGAAGGGGGATTGGACTAGCTAGTCTTTTGAGGTGCCTTCCAATCCCTAATATTCTGTGATTCTGTGTTTTGCAGATTTTGCCTTAGGATTCTAACACCATTTAAAAATATTAGAGCTGAGCTTGTACTCTTTAGTTCATCAAATGTGTATCTGATACTTTGGGAAGTGTGGAGTGGCTGTGACATGTTTCATGGTACTCACCAGAGTGGCTGTCGACTTTGGCCACTGTCTGCTGTATGAACCACTCCTCCCAGTTTGCTATCATCAGCAAACTCAGTTTCTGCATCTAGGTCATTGCTGAATAGGTTAAACAAGACTGGACCTAGTACTAACCCCTGGGGTACCCCACAAGCTACAGGCCTCCAGCTAGACTGCACTGTTGATCACAACCCTCTGAGCTCTGCTATCCAAACAGTTGTCACTCCATTTCACTGCCCACTCATCTAACCTATAGTTTCTTAGCTTGCCTATGAGGTTGCTGTGTGCCACAGTGTGAAAAGCCTTGCTGAAGTTGTCATAGAAGGCTATCAGGTTGGTTAAGCTGATTTCCCCTTGGTGAATCCATGCTGAATACTCCTGATAACTATTCCTCTACATGCTTGGAGATGACATTCAGAATAAGTTTTTCCATCACCTTTTCAAGGATGGAGGTGAGGCTGACTGGCCTGTAGTATCCTGGGTCATCATTCTTGCTGTTTTTGAACATTGGACTGACGTTGGCTTTCTTCCTGTCCTCAGTCACCTCTCCTGTTCTTCGTGATCTTTCAGAGATGATGGAGAGCAGCTTAGCAGTAACATCTGCCAACTCTCTCAGCACTTGTGGGTGCACTCCATCAGGGCCCGTGGATTTGTGGATGTCCAGCTTATGTAAACGATCTCTAACCTGGTCCTCCTCAACCAAGGGAAAGTCTTCCTTTCTCCAGACATTCTCTCTTACCTCTTACCTTGAAGAAACTTGAAAATCATTATAGTGAGCTGTATTTTCAGACTACAATATATTTCTAACCAAGTCTAAATCCCCACCAGTCCAGGGTCTGTGTGTGCAGATACAAACACTTACAGAATCACAGAATGTTAGGGATTAGAAGGGACCTCAAAAGATCATATAGTCCAATCCCCCTGCCGGACCAGGAACACTTAGATGAGGTTACACAGGAAGGCATCCAGGCAGGTCTTGAATGCCTCCAGAGTACGAGACTCCACAACCCCCCTGGGCAGCCTGTTCCAGGACTCCCAGGCCTTTTCCCCTACACTGCTCTCTAGTAGGTCTATCCCCAACTTATACTGGAACCTGGGGTTTTTCCTACCCGGATGCAGGACTCTACACTTGCCCTTGTTACTTTTCATTACATTTTTCCCTGCCCAACTCCCCAGCCTGTCCAGGTCTCGCTGGATGGCGGCACAGCCTTCTGGCGTATCAGCCACTCCTCCCAGCTTGGTATCATCAGCAAACTTGCTGACAGTACACTCTGTTCCCTCATCCAAATCAGTGATGAATATATTGAATAATACAGGCCCCAGTACTGACCCTTGAGGCACTCCACTAGATACAGGCCTCCAACTGGACTCTGATTCATTAACCATCATTGTCTGGCTTCTTCCCTTCAGCCAGTTCACAGTCCACATCACTACCCAATCATCCAGACTGCAGTCCCTCAGTTTAGCTGTGAGGATGCTGTGGGAGACTGTGTCAAATGCCTTACTCAAGTCAAGGTGGACCACGTCCACTGCTCTGCCATCATCCAATCCATCTTGTTATGTCCTCATAAAAGTCAATGAGGTTGGTCAAACACAACTTCCCTTTGGTGAAGCCATGTTGACTGCCCCTAATGACCCTCTTATCCTTGATATGCCTTGAGACGGCACCAAGAATAAGTCGTTCCATCAGTTTCCCAGGGATGGAGGTGAGGCTGACCTGTCTATAGTTACCCGGGTCCTCCTTCTTGCCCTTTTTGAAGACTGGAGTGACATTTGCTTTCCTCCAGTCCTCAGGCACCTCTCCCATTTCCCAAGACTTGTCAAAGATGATGGAGAGTGGTCCAGCAATGACATCAGCCAGCTCCCTCAGCACCGGCAGGTGCATCCCATCCAGACCCATGGATTTATGGATGTCCGGATTGCCTAACTGCTCCCTAACCCAGTCCTCATCAACCAAGGCAAACTCCTGCATTGTCCTGCCTTCCTCTGGGGCCTCAGCGGTATGGTGCTCCTCAGGACAGCTTCTGGAAGTGTAGACAGAGACAAAGAAGGCATTCAGTAACTCTGCCTTCTCTGTATCTTCTGTCACCAGGTCACCCACCTTGTTCATCAGTGGGCCTGCATTGCCTCTAGTGTTAGTTTTATCTGCCATGTATTTGAAAAAGCTCTTCCTGTTGTCCTTGACCCCTCTCACCAGGTTTAATGCTAAGGAGGCCTTAGCTTTCCTAGTTGCCTCCCTACACCCTCTGACAACAGCCTTATATTCTCCCCAAGTGGCCAGACCCTCCTTCCATGGTCTATAAACTCTCCTCTTCCACTTGAGCTTACCCAGCAGCTCCCTGTTTAACCACGCAGGTCTCCTGGCTCCCTTCCTTGACTTCCTACGTGTCAGGATGCTCTGATCTTGTGCCCAGTAGAAACAGCACCTGAACACCAATCATCTTTGGCCCCTTTACCTTCAAGCAGCTTTGCCCATGGGATTTCCCATAGCAATTGCTTGAAAAGGCCAAAGTTTGCCTTGCTGAAGTCCAGGGTTGCAATTCTGCTTGCTATCCTGCTCCTACCACATGAGGTCCTGACCTCCTCCATCTCATGGTTGCTGCAACCAAGGCAGCCCTCAACCAGACCCTCCTTGTTAGTGAGGATGAGGTCCAGCAGTGCACCTCTTCTAGTCGGCTCCTCCACCCTTTGCATCTGAAAGTTATCGTCAATGCACTGGAGGAACCTCCTAGACTGTGGCTGGCTGGCTGAGTAGTCCTTCCAGCAAACACCAGGGAAGTTAAAATCCCCCACCACAACCAGGGGCTGTGATTGTGAGGCTGCTCCCAGCTGTCTGTAGAAGGCCTCATGAACTTCCTTACCCTGATCTAGTGGCCTGTAATAGACGCCCACAATAGTATCACCCTTGCCAGCCTGCCCCTTAACTTTCACCCACAGACTCCCAACTCACTCCTCATCCGTGCGTGGACAATACTCAATGCATTGTAGTTGTTCTCTCACATAAAGAGCGACTCCACCACCACGCCTGGCTGGGCTGTCTTTCCTGAAAAGGACATAGTCATCCATGACCACATTTCAGTCACGTGTGCTGTCCCACTATGTCTCTGTAATTGCCACCAGATCATAATCTCCTGACCAAACACAGGTTTCTAACTCCTCCTGCTTATTCCCCATGCTGCACGCATTGGTGTACATGCATTTCAGAGAGCGAGCCGAACACTCTGATTTCACCTCACGGGTATGGAAGGCCTCCCAGCCTTCATCAACTCTAGAGTGATGCCCCACTGATGCAAGCCCAGCTACAACCCCATCCCCCTTTGAGTCTAGTTTAAAGTTCTCCAAATGAGCCCTGCTAATTCCTGTCCCAGCATCCTTTTGCCCCTGTGAGATAAACCTTCCCCATGTATCACTGTTTGGACTGGTGTCTTGTAAAAACAGCTGTTATCAAAGTACCAAAAGCCCTGCCTCTAGCACCAGTCCTGTAGCCAATTGTTTAGGGACTGGATATTTCGATTCCATCCCACATCATCACCCAAAACTGGAAGGAGGGAAGAGAAATCACTTGAGCCCCAGACTCTTTTACCATCTGTCCTAAGGCCTTGAAATCTTTTTTCATTCCCCTCAGACTGCAGGATGCAGCTTCCTCCTCATCTGTCTGGAAGATTAGCAGTGGGTAGTATTCCACCGGGTGCACCAGGTTGGGGACCATCCTGGTGATGTCCCTGATCTGGGCTCCAGGTAGACTGCACACTTCCCTACGATGAGGGTCAACTCTGCAGATTGGGCTCTCTGTCCCTCTCAGAAGTGAATTGCCTACTACAATTATCCTTCTTTCTTTCTTATCTGAGGCAGCCTCGAGGTGTGGGGTCAACTGCCTCTTTCTATGTGACCTCGTAGTTGAGCCTTGCACCACATCCTCACCTACCTCCTCTTCAAGATCCAGGGCCTCAAACCCATTACGGAGGGGCACCTGAGGAAGCAAAGCAGGTAGGGAGAGAGGTTGCCCACGGCCCCGAACTGGAACTAGTTTCCAACTCTTATCATCTTTTCTGTCCCCTACCTCTGACCGACAGCGACAGGGCAGGGGTTGTCTCAGGTCTTCTCCCTCTGCCCAATAGGGTAAGGGGTTCATCACCTCTTGGGGACTATCCCCCTGGAGCCTCTCTGAGTGGCACGCCAGGGAGTTATATCACCAGTAGATTTCCTTTTTACACTCCCTTATGGTCCTCAGTGTCTCAGTCTCCTCCTTAAGCTTCGCAACCATGCTGATCATATCTTGCACCTGCTCACACCTCACACAGGTGGGATGCTGGCCATTGTCATCCGGCAGCAGCAGGCTGTGGCACTCCCTGCAGCCAGAAACCTGAATAGCCATGGTTCGGGGCAGACAGTCTGTCTGAGTTGCTACAGTCTTCTTCAGACAAGCTCTCTTTCTGGTCAAGACCATGGTCAGCAACAGTATGAAACACTGGCAATAGGTGAGAGTCTAACTAGCAAAAGGTGACAACCTCTACACCTTAGTGCACAAGTTACCACACCTGCTGCTGCAGCACAGAGTGGGTGCTACTCACCCGTGTCACAAGCCGATTGCCTCTTCCAGCACCTGGTGGGCAGTGACATGTCACTGTCCTCCCGGAGGTGGGGGAGTGATCACCCTGGCTGCGGTAACGCCCACTCCACGTCAGCTGCTCTTGCAAGGGCTGCAGGGAGCTTCCGGGTCTCTCAAGAATGAAAGTGCCCCATTGAGAGAAAAAAAAAAAAAAACAAAAAAGGCTTCTCTGTACCTTGAAGATTTCGCTTAATTGGGACCCGCCAAGCTGCCTCTGATCAGCTAATCTCAGGAACTGAATCTTAGTTGTGTCACATCTCCTACCCCGTCACTCCACCTCCTGATGACAGCAGAAGATTCATAGTCTTTTGAGACTACAAAGCATTTATATAAAATTCTGTGTGACTTTGGATAGTTTAAATGGAACTGAAAAGCTACCCAACATGGAAAAGATAGACACACAGTGTGGAATGTGACAAAATAGGGCATTTTTATTATATAGAAACATACAGTTCAAACTCTACAGGGTAAAATCAAAAACATGGTTAGGAGACACATAAGAGAAGATGAAATTAAGGATTAATATGCCAATATATCAACAATGAACAAGTTAATTACAGCATTAGCTCAAATATTATTCTACTAACCTGCCAAAAACAGTTAAAAATGCTTCCAAAACCAACAGTAGAAGTATGGTTACAGCCATAAAAACACAGATCATTCACAATAGACATTGACCATTTTAATGAAGCAATTCATTTAATGAAGACATTCTACCCCCTAGAGAAGACTTGTTCATAAAGACTCTGTATGAAGGACAATCAGGGCAAGATCTGATGATGATGGATTGGTGGTGATGAAATGAGCTTTTTTCTACCACAGTTGGTACAGAGGTCAGCTCTTGCTAGCCAGTGCAGAAGTGTGTTGACAACACATTCTTACAAGCATGGATGATGCTCTGTTGCTCAGACATATATTCCAATCACATAGCCCTTAGCATTGACTCAAATTTGTGTTGAATGGGCAACAGTGGCAACTGGTAACAGAAACATTTGAGAGACAGAAGTTCCTAACACAAGAACACACTGCCCCAAGGATATCCTTGCATATTTTTTTTTTCCAGACCATGGCCTACACTCTTTAGCCCTTGGATTAACACAGCTAGTCACTATATTCACTGTGTGCCACTGTTTGCTCACAGCTGAACACACAAACTTGGCACTTAAGAAATGGCTCTCAGAAGAGCAATAAAGGAAAATCTAGACTTCTGGGTATTTGGTATGTTTAATTCTGGCTGCTGTCATGCCAGGCACTTAGTACAGGTGATGTGCCATGCTCTGAATCTGCACCATCTGCTGCTTGTTAGCTGACAAAGGCAGCAACATGCCATCTCTCCATAAGCTCTTGCTCATTAGCTGACAAAAGCTGTTTTCAGTGTTCACATTGTTCTTTCTGTAATAATCTAATATAAATATCTACAAGCAGTAAAGAAAAGAGGAAACAAAGATGACAGAGTAAATTATGAGTTTAGCTACATTAGCACACTCTTAACTCTCAAGGAGAGAATCCTTTCAACATCTGGATGCAGGTCTTGGCCCCAAAGGAGTATCTCAGCAGCCAGGTATAAAGGTCAGCACTAAAGATAATCCATTTACCTCAAATGTTTTGAAATGTGCAAGCACACATTTCTAGGCTCTTTCCATTCAGGTTCTCCATTTTGGATCTTCCATATCTGTTAACAGACAGAGAACAGAGTAGCTGACTGCATGCAGCTCCCACCTTGACCAGTGCAAGCAGTAACCCCAGATATATATATGCCTGGTATGCAACCAGCACCTATAAGCTCCACAGGAAAGTCCTGTTAGTAAAGATTCTGCATGTGTGAAGAGGAGCCTTTCACTATAAATCACCTACACAGCTAAAAAGCAGTAGTAGTCATTAAAAGTCCACTAACATTTAAAAGAAACCTGCATGACAGTTATTGGACTACAGAGGCTGATGAGCAGTCCAACAGACAAGAAACAGCACAGCTGGGGGAATGAACTACAAAAGGCTTCTCCATTTTGGGAGATGCACTGATGACAGCAGATTACTCAAACTATAGAGAACCAGAAAAACTCAGAAAACATTTGCACGGCTATGGTAAATTAATTCTTTCTCAAGCTCAATTAGTGGCTTGGAGGAAAAGCCAAAGAGATACTCTGCTTCAAGGAGGAGCAATTCTTATTTATGATAATGAGAAGGCACTGTCTCAGCTTATTGCTTCCCTATTATGCCTTTTTTCAACCCTCCTCTCCAGATAAATCCAGGTAAAATTTTTCTGTCGTCACATCACCATGACAGAAGGCAAGAGTACAAGAATGTTCTGTGCACTAAACACCATACAGATAGCTGGCATGGGAAGTGTTAAACTGATCACAGGTCAAAGCACAGAGGAAGCAAGGAAGATGACAGATGGTATGGATTCTGGCAAATGTGAGAAATGAAGAAACAGGCCCCAAACAAAGTGACACAGTTAACAGAGATGATCCTGCAAAACAGGAGACAGAAGAGGGATAAAAGAAAGAGAGGGAAGAGATAAGGCACAAATGGACAAGGTGCAGGTAATTCTGCTTTGCATCTTATTTCCTCCTTACAGCCAGACAAGCACTTTTCACTCACTGGCTGCAGAAAATGAAAACCAGACCATAAGCTTTAAGTTTTCCTGCTGGAAGGAAGACAGACAGGGTGAGATGCTACAACAATGGAATTAATAAAAGATTGTTGGACATCCACATTCAACTGCAAGATAATCCAAAAGAAAAATAAAGACTTTGCACATAACCACATATGTGTGCATGAAATTTCTTCAGTCAGCACACTAAAACACAGCATACTTCACAAAAATACCAGTCCAAAGTACCAAATGAATCCTGTAACCAAACTCCTATTCACACATAAACACTTTAAAGCAAGGTTAAAGCCTTTCAGCGTGAACTAGTTAGTCGATGAGTAATCACAGACAAAGAAGCTTAAGGCACGGTTCAGAGCAGTAACACACTAGGAACTCAGCCATCTCCTGCTGCTAATCCAACTCCTACAGCTTTGTCTTCACTATCAACAGCTCAGCTAATGCAAAGCAACATCACAACAGAAAACAAAGGACTTCAATTTTGCTGCAAGGTAACTTTTAGTAAGTAGAGACCTATTCTGATAGCAGAAAGGTAACAAAAGTCTAGTTTAAACCAATTAAAAAATCAAAAAGTTTTATACCTATATCTATACATACACACTCCAACCCTTGCAATGCTGGCATGACACTTTGAAGCATGGCTGGCCTCCCTGGAGTTGTCTGACACAAATAACACAAGACACACTGGCATAATTACACAACCAGATGTGACACACACATACACATTTTGAATGTCAACTGTTGTTTCTTTTCAGCTGCTGTTTCTGCAGCCAAGAAGAAAAATCTCCGGGCTCCTACATTCCCTTCTCTCACTCATTAAGGCCAGAGTATCTGCGTGGTTCAGCTTCTGTCTCATCACTGGAAACTGATCATGTACTAGAAAAAAATTTTCCCAGGTTGCATATTCAAACCCTGGAAGAGGTGCCCAGTGGGGCTGTGCATTCTCCATCTTTGGAAATGTGTGAAATTTGACCAGACAAGGCTCTGAGGAACCCTGATCCAAGTTAGTCCCGCTCTGAGCAGATAGCTGGACCAAATGAACTCCAGAGTCCTTTCCAACTTAGAGTAATCTAGAAGCCTATCTTTACAGATTGACACAAACTGGAAGGGGAAGAAGGGACAACTGATTTTTCTTCCTTTGCCCCTCTCAGACAAGACACTAGGGCTGCCTTTCAGTGTCTTAACTCTGAGCTAGAAACTCCTCTGACACCAGATTCGGGCTGTACAAGCCCATCCAAATTTTGATTACTTTCTCATCCAAAGTACGGTTGGTAACACTATAGCAGTACACCGTAAGAATAGGATCATTTTCAAAATTCATCAAAAGAGCTAATCAAACATTTTTAGTGACATGCACTGTATGTATATACTCATCTAAGTGACTGAATTGTCCCTCTGAGGCTATTAGCAAGGTTAGTTGATTAGCAGGAGTCAAAAGGGATTGTTTTCTGGGTTAGAAGGACCATCCATCTTTGAGACAGTAAGCCAACTTCCTCAATTTAGACACAAGTCAACACTTAATAATGCAAACCCTTCCCGGCCTCCAGTGACTCCTCTCACACCCCACGTCTCTACCATGGTGCACAGACTGTAGCTACACAGGCATATTCAGCATCTCACAGGCACAGTGGCTGGTTCATTAGGCATGCTTCTCATGGCAACACACAAAGAGTTAAAAGCTGCCTACTAGAATGAAGAGGATGGAGCTGCAGAACAGGAAGGCTGAAGCTCTCCAGATGCATTATAGCAGGGGTGTCAAACTCATTTTCACCGGGGAGTAGTAGCATTTATACAGTCCTAAAATTACGTTTGCCGCTTTGAAGGCAACCACAAGGCTGATGTGGCCCCCAGTAAAAATGAGTTTGACACCTCATATTAGAGAATATTGCCTGCATTAATATTTTTTTTTTGGTTTGGAGATTCAAACGAGGAATATCTCTATTCTGTTTTGGTTTCTCTGACTGGTTAACAGCAGGCCAGCAAAGGATATGAAACCTCTGCTTACCCTGTTGTCTCTTTTCCATGCTAACTTTACATTTATGAAGGTGATCAGATAGCAGATAGATGTATAGAAGAGGAAAGAAGTGTCTAACTACCTCTGTTAATTTGGGCAGGATCAAAAGGATGCTCATCCAGAAAACTGTTAACCAACCAAGTGGGCTGTGAGTATTTAAATAAAAACTAAACAAAAGACAATTCTGAAAAAAATGAAATTCATAGTTGCAGCATACCCTAGATCAGTGAGGTTTATTTAATTCTGTTGTGACAAGAACAACTCTTAAGAACTGTAATTTTGCAGCTATTTATTTATATTTTATTGTCAGTTACCATGTCCATTACTGCCTGCAATTCACTAGATCTGACTGATTTTGGTAAGGAAATTTTTGAACACAGAGCCACAAAGTATATTTTCCTGTTACTGATTCATGGGTAAATATCCAGCCCAACTTTCATTAAGAAAATCTTCATTAAGGTTAATTAAAATCTTCATTAAGATTTTCCAAGTGTATCAGGTGAAACAAAATTAATGCAAGGCAGACGATGACAACATTCTCAGAGACAGAAAACCTCCTCGTTTGTATCCTACATATACAGAGAAGTGCCATCATTCAGCTTGTTTTAAGAAGTAGAAACAGCACACCAAAAGAATTGCTAGCAGCATATTCAGGAGCTGGGTAATGAGGAACCTGAGCGTCACACAGCTGCTGTTATCAGAAATATTTCACAAAAAAGATACAGGTTAAACTTCGGACATTTTCTATTCTTGCCAAAGCTCCCACTAACAAATTCTGCTAGGGTTTAAACAGAATGGCATGACAATGATCAATTCTTACAACAGATCCATCCTTTACTAAGATGTTAAAATCTAAGCAAGAAAAATTAACTCGTCTTCAATGTTGGAACATAAGCCTGATGCTTTATAAAGACTGCAAAGCATCAGATATTTTATACAGATACTTTTAATGCCTTAGAAAGGGAGAAAAACTCACTGGTTTAAATCAGAACTACGTGTGGAGATTTCCACAGCACAGTTACTAAAGCCTCCTTATTTTAAAAGGGGTAGATAAATGGGGCTAAAGAAGAGGCATCAAGTTAAATAAGCAAGAGTATTTAATGGAACGTGGTATTTCTAGTCAGCTAATTTGGAAGAAGCTATTCTTCCTTCTGCTCCGTAAGCAAATCTAATCATGTCTTTAAGTGTCCTGGGAAATGTAAGCTTCTTGTAATTCAGTTTAAGTTTAATGAAAACATCCACAAAGTATAAATGTTAAGGAGAAACATTTGTCAGACGAAAAGGAGTCACTTCTCAGAAATTTCTCAGTTGCTCTAAAATCACATGAAATTTGAGGGTTTTTTCTCTCCTAACTAGATTTCAAATCATAGCATTATGCTGCAGGATAATCTAGCCGTCTGGGTAAAACACGTAGGCCAGGAAGTTTCATGCTAACTGATGGCTGAATAACATTAACTAAAGCTTAATTAATGCTAACAAAACAACAAAATCACAGAGAGATTTTTAGCTCTCTAGAACTGGGAGTTCTGTAGGGAGGATTGAAACATGTAAACATTATTAGTCAATTCATTTGATTTATTTTCCAGAAAGCTAATATTAAGTTGAAAAGGGTTAAGAATTACATTTTGACAGGAGAGAACAGAAGTAACAGGATACAGTCAGCAATTTCTAAATGAAATGAACTAATTTTGATGGTAGTGGAAATCAACTTACAGCACTAGGCCAGCATGTTGAAGCAGTAAACGCGGGATCCCTAAAAGTTCACAGAGCATCACTCTTCCACTGGAAGAATCACAAGTCAAGTCTGTTTCAATTTATCCATCCATCCATCCATCAATAAGAGTTTAGCAGCCTGCTACCAAATGCTGTATTATAATCAAACAGTCTGACAAACCTTACAGGTTCTTACTATATCCCTTAAGGATATAGTAAAGGAAGGCTGTACGTTTTTTCCAACAATAGCTAAATTAAGAAACTGGTAGTAGCTTTGTTACTTACCTAATATACACTACAGAACACACCAGTAATGCTACCTAACCAAGCCTTATGATATTAAGCATGTTAAGGTCACTTACGGCATTCCTTCTCATCACTGTCATCAAAGCAATCCGGCAGCCCATCACACTGCCAGGCTCCTGGGATACAGCGCCCGTTACTGCACATGAAATTTCCAGGAATGTTGCATTCATTTGTGAAGTTATTCCCAGGCAACAGCTGGCTCACTGTAACAAACAAAAAAGAGGGAGTTTACAGGAGATTTTTAAAAAGGCAGCAAAAGCAGGCACCGAGCAAGCTGTTTATCAGTGGTTGAATGAAGATGAGACAAATAGTATCTTGGCCCTGCATATTTTGTCATTATCTTTATCAGTATTTTTAGTATGATACTTGGTAGCACTTTTTTTTTTCCTAAAACACTCCCCACTTTACATATTTCTTTCTTGCTATTTTCTTTATAGAAACATATGTGCAGCCTTCTATGTACCCTTAGGTCAAAGCAAAGTTTGCTAAAAAAAAAAACAAACCAACCCACCAAACAAAAAAACTCTCCTTCACATGGTTGATTTAAACACAAGTAAAACAGATGAGGCTACAAGAACCCAACTCAATACTCTCATGCCTCTGTCAGATCAGTAGTTAGCTTGCAGAATAGTTTTGTTGTTGTTTGCCAATGGCTAGGAACTAAGTAACACATTAATTCATACTACGTTTTCAATTAAGTTTTAAGAGTATTGCTGCTGATCAAAGTTAGAATTGAGCTTCTTGGTGTTATTATATTCCGTGGCATACAATCTATCCACTATGACAGTTGACACACTGTGAGTCTGCCAAGTGGAGGGGGTTTAGTAGCTGGGTACTGGAGATCATGATAACAGTGCAAGAAGGAAACCTAAAGATTTTTCTTCAAGGTTAAACATAGCTCCACTCAGTCATTTTAATCTACCATGTTTCCCACCTTGTGTATTGTTTTTGGAATGCAGGTATCACAGAAACACAAACTTCAGTGAAGGAAGACAACAATATTCAATAGTTGTAATAAGTACTAAAACAGTCATGTCAGGTGGTAGAGCTAGAGCAAAGCTGCAAGACAAGGCAGAGAATGAAAGAATATCCTTTCCCCTCATCTTCCTCTGTCATGTTCCAGACTAGTCACAGGCACCGTGCACTTTTCCAGGTAAAAAACAGAAATAAAACCTTTGCACATAAGGGTCGAGTTGTCACAAAAATATGCCCCCTCTGCATGCCCACATATCATCATGGTTCAAAATCAGGAAGAACAAATTAAGCTCATGCACAGCTTTATCATTTACTATAATTTACCTGTTTTGAGTATAATTGCACTCCCTGGGGGAGTGGCAGAGCTGCAGTTAGTTCTCTCCATTGTCCACCCTATACCAGCCTGCTTCATGTTCCTGTGAGTCCAAATCCTTCCCCTACCCAGGAAGGCCTGAGCTCCAGGGATGAGAAGAACTACTATAAACACAGCATGGCAAGTGCCCCACTCTTTAATGCTGCATGGGGCACACAGCACAGCACACCTGCTAGGACCAGGAGTTTCAGAGAAGACCTTTTCCTAGCTCATTCCTGCAGTCCCAGGGAAGAACCTGCTCCATACAGGCATCTTTGGAGAACTTAGCTGCCAAAGAAAGGAGCCTCTAAGCATGAGGCTTTCTGGAAACTCCCAAAACAGCCAAATGCAGATGGCTCTCTTCCTCCTCTACAATATAGCAAAGTGCTGCATCTCTGACACAGGCAAAACTGCTAACATCACTGTTTAAAATGACATGATAGGAATGCTTCAGGGTGGTATTTTTTTTAATGCCCCAAACAACATATTTTCTCTCAAGTGTTATTTCTTGCAAATGGGTGACTCTCCTGGGGGCGTTCTAAGAATCTGCCAGCACAGAGCAGATGCCTTAATGGAAATTTGCTCTGAGCTGTTAAAAGACAAGGTAGTTCAGAAAAGTGGGGAATACAAGGTCTTCTGAGCCAGATGGGGCAATCTCAGCCACTGGCCACATACCCAGAACCACCTATAACTCTCCTCCTGTAGCACCCTGAAGAAAGAAAGTGACAGCCAGCAAAATCTAAACCTAGGCTATGCAGCTGGCAATTTTGTGTCTTTTTGCTTTTAGCAGTTCCATTCAAACCTCAATTCCACTCCCTGTATCGCTGCTTTTCTGATCCAAAAAGACTGGGTTTGGTCTACATACTGCAATGAGAAAAGGCTACAACCAGAAGAAGCTCAGCTCAAGCCCACTAAGGCATGGGCTTCACTGCTCCCAGCAGCTGCCAGGGAAACGCCATACCCAACTCTACTTCATGCCCGAGTCCCTAAATCTAAATCAGTGATAGGAACAGTTTGCTCTTTGCTAGTCCGGCCACAAAACACCGAACAGACATGGTGCTGCCAATAACCAGCCCTAGGTCAGTACAGCCTTACAGAATCACTGTTAATTAAGTTCTGCAGTTCTGTGTTCAACCAGCAAGGGGTTTTGTGCTGGCTCTCGCTGGGATGGAGTTAATTTTCTTTATAGTAGCTGGTATAAGGCTATGCCTTGGATTTGTGCTGAAAACAGCACTAAAAATACAGGGATGTTTTTGTGAGTGTTGAGCAGTGCTACCACAGAGTCAAGGCCATTTCTGCTCCCACACCACCCCAGCAGTGAGTAGGCTGGGGGTGCACAAGAAGCTGGGAAGAGACACAGCTGGAACAGCTGATTTCAACTGACCAAAGAAATGAAAGAGATCATCCTGAGTGACACCACACGGCACACACAAGAAAAACGAGCGATCAGGCCCAGTCAACATGGGTTTATGAAAGGCAGGTCCTGTGTGACCAGCCTGATCTCCTTCTACAACAAGGTGAGCCATCTAGTAGATGAGGGAAAAGCTGTGGATGTTGTGTACTTATACTTCAGTAAAGCCTTTGACACTGTATCGGCAGGTCATGGCCTGGACGGGTGTGCTCTGAGATGGATGAAGAAGTGGCTGGATGGCTGGGCCCAAAGAGTTGTGGCAGCAGGTTACAAGTGGTATTCCCCAGGGCTCAGTATTAGGGCCAGTTCTGTTTAAAGTCTTTATCAATGATCTAGATGAGGGGATTGAGTGCACACTTAGTAACTTTGCAGATGACATCAAGTTGGGTGGGAGGGTTGATCTACTGGAGGAAAGCCATACAGATGGATCTAGATAGCTGAATTGTTGAGCTGAGGCCAATTGTATAAGGTTTAACAAGGCCAAGTGCCAAGTCCTGCACTTAGGTCACAACAATGCCATGCAATGCTATTGGCTTGGGGAAGAGTGGCTGGAAAGCTGCCTGGTGGAAAAGGACCTGGTGGTGTTGACTGAGAGCTGGCTGAATATGAGCCAGCAGTGTGCCCAGGTAGCCAAAAAGGCCAACAGAATCCTGGCTTGTATCAGGAATAGTGTGGCCAGCAGGACTGAAGAAGTGATTGTGCCACTGTACTTGGCACTGGTGAGGCCCCACCTTGAATCTTGTGTTCAGTTTTGGGCCCCTTATCATAAGAAAGACAGTGAGGTACTAGAGAGAGTGCAGAGCAGGGTGATGAAGTTGCTGAGGGGCCTGGAGCACAAGTCTGATGAGGAGCAGTTGAGGGAACTTGGGCCTAAACAGCCTGGAGAAAAGAAGGCTGAGGGGACACTTTATGATGTTCTTAGGGACATGTTTTAGTGCTCGAGTTAGGTTATGGTTGGACCAAAAATGATTCTATGATATTCCAGACTATATGATGTCATAGTCACTATATAAAGCTGGAAGATGAACAAGTAAGAGGACTTTTGGAGTGATGATGTTTGTCTTCCCAAGTAACTGTTATGTGTCATGGAGCCCTACTGTCCTGGAAATGGCTGAATACCTGCCTGCCTGCCCATGGGGAGTAGTGAACGAATTCCTTCTTCTGCTTTGCTTGTGTGCATGGCTTTTGCTCTACCTATATTAACCTGTCTTTATTTCAACCCATGAGTTTTCTCACTTTCACCGTTCTGAGTCTCTCCCACATCCCACTGAGGGGGAGTGAGCAGTTGTGTGGTAAAGAGTTACCAGCTGAGGTTAAAGCAGGACAGGTTTTGGTTTTGTTTGGTTGGGTTTTTTCCCCTTTTTTGTTTGTTTTGTTTTTTCTTAAACAAGTGATTGAACATATTCAAATCAGTCTTTACATCATTCGCCTGTACCTGGTAAGCATCAACAAATCAAAATTGCTACTCTCAGACAGCTACAGAGAGTGAAACTGTCAGCATTACACACCCTCCTATTAGCACACAACTCCCAGTGCAGAGGTGTTATTTGAACACCTCTGCCTCCAACTGGAGAAAACCTGCCCCAGTATTACTAAACTACGGCATGCTGTCACCAGATCAAGATATGAAAGAAATGAGACACCCAGGTATTCTTTGCAATGTGAAGGCACAGTCAATATGTCATGTTCTCAAGTTTGGTATAATAAAAAGCATCAAAGAGCTTCAACAGCAGAATCTAACTCCCTTCTCCACACTTCTCCCAAAAAATAGCTTTCAGGTCAGTATGGTACCACTAGAAGACTTTCCTAGTAGTTGTCATAACTTAGAGAGAATTTACACATTCTCAAATATTATAAAATGGAAATATCCTGGCTAAGAATAAATCTCTGATGTAAACCTGAGTTATTTCAAGCTTGCCAAGATAACTAGGAATCACTGAGGCTTTCGCTCTCTCAGAACCCTAAGTACCTAGGCAGCACATTCAGGCAGCAACTTCAAAAAATGCCGTTCTCACGGTACTCCTCTCTGTTGCTCTGCAATACATTCTTGTCTAACCTCATACCCACAACTCTCAGCCAACCTGCTCCACTTCTACATGGAAGCTGCATCTATTAAAAATGAAAAATCCTGCTGTCAACACTTAAGTGAGACCTCTTCTAGATTTGGGCAAGTTGCTAGCTGAGTACTGACACCAGATCTCACAGGTACCTGCCCTAACTAAAGAACTCTCCACCCTAGGCATAACAGTGTTCTTGAGAAAATCATAACGGAATGCATTTCAAGCACTGTAACACATCCTGTGCAGAATAACCAAAGTTCAGCTCCTGTCAGATCTACTGTTGTTATCTTGCCTGAAAAGCTTAGCCATGATCTCCACACTTCTTTAACAAAAAAATTTAGACCAAGCCAATCATTTAAGAAACTTAAAGAGTTTCAAAAGCAAAAACCACAAAGCAAGAAACAATCCCCTCAAAAAAGCTAACAAGTCCCTGTCACTTTTAGCAATTCCTTTACATAAATGCTGTACTTCTACCCTACTAAATTTATGCAACATTCCAGGGGTACCAAATTTTATTTGTCACCCAGTAAGTTGTTCGGTTATAGTATTTCCTTTGTCATACAATAACTTTACCCTCAATGTTCTTCTGAAGCAAGTAGTACCAACCTTTTCAGACAGGAAACAAAAGATACTGGCAAATCAAGTTACTTGCTGACAGCCCTGCACAAGTTTTGCTGGGGAATGGGAACACAGAACTCTGGTTCAATCCAGTTTCAAAGCAACATCTATTTCTCTTAAAACATGACCATCAGCTGCTGGAAGAGAGTCACAGGGTACAGACAACAATTTGAGAGTCCACACATCTAGAAACTGTTTTACATGCATTACTCCATCTCCAAAAAAATCCATTGGTGGATAAAGAACTATCAAAACAGTAGTACATGTGAAATTGTTTTAAATTTGGTTGCTTCTTTTGCTTCTTTCACTTTGCAAGTCTCTTCTATCAGATGTAAAAACTCTCAGAGAAATCCTCAGTACAGTCATCACCTCCCAGCCTTAAGGAATGCGATGTTTCTGCCCACTGAGAATACAGCCCACTGCATGACTTGGAGGAGGTGGGGCTCTGTGCATGCATATGAGGAGGAGCAGCATTACAGACACACACAAGACAGACATGAAAAGGACTCAACTATATAATCTTGTCCATTTTTCTAATAAGGTCCATATGGATGTCAGGTTTTGTGCAGTCAACTTGCTATACCATCTGCTGGCAGTGGCAGAAATTCTTTCAATCTGGTAGAGCTGGTTTTCCAATAGTTGACATATTTACCCTGCAGACTCTTCGACCAATCTTGAATTTTACTCAAATATGAACCACACAGATGTGTTCAGTTACTAAAGGAGGAAAGGAAGAAGGAGAAAGGCGCAATCCATTTTCATCGCAACACATTGCTCACTTGAAGAAACATGCCATCTGGTCTGAAGAGAAAAAAGGGACTCATGTTTCACTTTGAAGGGGACTGAGGAAGGAAAGTCAATCTGTTTTAGCACCCACTTCCAAAAATGTTAGCATCCAAATATTTAATACTTGTTTAAAAAGAATCAGGAGAAAAAAATTGTTAAAGGACAAGCCATACTGAGTACTTCACAGTGTATTAGGAAAGAAAGTCAAAGATATCTTTCACAAAAAACCCTTTACCTGAAATCACTCCAGAATTGTGAACATTGCAAAACTGATCACTACTGATAACACTGCTGCCTCTGTATCAGAAAGTGTAATCAGTTAAGAGTATGCACTCACCCTGCCAAGGAGGAAGACATACAAGACACGTGTTCAATACCCTCACTAATGCCAGTAACTTCAGACCCTTTGTGAAGAGCACCTGTCACCAAGGATGAAGCATGAACTCTTCACTGCCAAGCCTTCTGCCATGTATTTTGTGGGAATCCTGGGATCTTCACTACATACTTTCAATTGGTCACTGCTTAAAGGTTTTCAAATGTGAAGAGAATTATTTTGATCCAGGCTGGTATATAGCTGTGAGGCTGAAGGGGTATTCGTTATACTTTCCGACCACATGATGCACACAGTATGCTCCATATTTGAATGAGCTAATACTTTCTTTCTACTTATACCCTCGCCAGCTGTAAATCCACACCAGGTTTGATTTCAGCACATCAGAAATCCATTCCCACTCTACTGAAATCTGCAACATGTTCTGAAAACAAAAGGAAAGAGACTAGAATAAGTCAGTAGCTGGAATTTGCAGCAAGATGGCATCAAAAAGAGACCTTCAGAACCGGCCAATATTTGCTCATCAGGAACATACAACTAAAGAAAAGTGACAGATAATGGCAGACTTGAACAAACACTTTTTGATCCTTTTCCATCATCTTAAAAAGATAGCAAGTAAGCAGGGCTAAGTGACTGGTAGGATATTGCAAGATTAGATTCTGTAGAGACTGCAAAACTATTCACAAATGCTTACATTCAGGACCAATTGCTTCTATAAATTTAGGCACTAAGGACAGATGTATCTTATCATACTTCTTTATGTTGATATGAAGCATCTGACTCACTCCACATATAATTTATAGATATCTACTAATGCAGATGATGCACCCAGAAGAGGAATTCAAAAGCTGATCATGAAGAAACTCCAAACATTATGCTTTGCCTACAAGCTTCAGTTTAACATGTGAAAGCATAAACTTCACTGGCAATACAAGTATGTTGTCACTAAGATAATACCAGTGGAATTCAGGTAGGCTTGGCTCCACACTGCACTGAAATGGAAGGCAGTGCCGATCTGTGCTTATGAAACAAAATCAAAGATAGGACTCCTGCAGCCACCCAGAGTCTGTGGCAAACTTGCTCAAGCTCTTTACTACACTTTAGCCATTGTTAAAATTAAAACAGGGCACAAGCTTTTAAGAGGAAGATCTGTGGGGGACTACAGTGCGTCTGTGGATTCCCTGACAGAGGGCATGGGAACAGAAATTAGCCTTGAAGAAAAATGGGAGAAAAATGGGAGTAAAGGAGCATCTGGAGATATTAAGGTGTACCCATGAGAGAGAAGGGAGTAAAAGAGTAACACTGATGACAGCAAAATTAGCCAATGAGATGTTACTACTACAACTTGTAACCAATGGCAAAAATACACCTGAGCTGGTAAAGACTATATAAAAAGGCATTTGTGGCAATAAATGGAGACTGTCGTTTGTACAGAAAAACTTGGTCTATATCATTTGTCTGTCTCAACTGCGACAAAGGTCCCATACTGAATTCAAGTATGTAGGGCATAAAAAGATTGCCCATTAACAACACCAAACAGGAAAGGAAATTACATCAATGACAACTAAGTTTACATTCCATCTCTTAAATAAACAACTTCAATACCATCCAAAAAGTTGTTTGCAACTGCCTGTTCATAAGCCCCATGAACACAAGCCTTCAGCTTGATTTGCTCTCCCATGCACTACTGCAAAGTTGCCTTACCAGAACAGAGGACAAGCATCCCAGAGCACATTCAGGCTGGCTTTAGGAACCCAAGAATAAAACAAGCTCTCCCTTACTCTGCCATGAAGTCATCTGTCACAAATAAAGAACAACTGCCAATGATCACCTATCAATTTAAATTCCATTGAAAAGTTTTAATGCTTATCCTCCCCTATCCTCATTTAAACTGCCTGATTATTAAGTTGCTTATGCAACATTAGAAATTATCTGGGTTATTTATAAAGGCAGATTGACAACACCACTGCAATACAAGTGCTCAAAAAAATTGTTTCTTCACGGAAGCAGCAAGTAAGTTAGTGATTATTCAAGGAACTCCTCACTGTTTGGGTTTGATTTCACCTCCTACAGTTTTCCAACTGTGATCCATGAGATGTGATATATTCAATATCTAACATTTTAAAGTTTGAAAATTGATAAGACCTAGTCAAAAGAGCAGAAGCTCCTATGGTTACTTCCAATTAAATACTAAATATTACTGAGGCAAGTCAAAGTCAACACGAAGACCCTTTTCAGAGCACTAAAAAGGATAGCTTCTTTCAATCTAGAGATAAAAACTAAAGTGGCAAGGAACGCGGACTGCTATCAGATGTCCATCCTTTACTAATTCCTCACAGCAAAAGCTGCCTTTACTGAACTGGAGAGTGATTACCACATCATGATCTCCACCATAAATAATACAATATGCCTTCAATAGTATATTTTTTTTTTCTAAATATCCTACAGTGTTAATATAAGCAATTGGCAAATTCACCATAGTAGATGCCTGTATTTCACCACTTGGCCATGCAAGCACCTGAATGAAATATAATCTTCTAAATCATTCCCTAATAAACAACCACTTGCTTTTTCCTTGCAACACAATGTGGAAAAAGTGAGCTGAGGTAAACAGGCTTACTTTAATCCTATAGCCTTCATGGCTGGATTCTTTATTTGGGGGACTGGACATTTCACTAGAGTCCCCACATTTGCTCTTCTCCAATGCAGCTGCCTGAGTGCACACCAAAAATACATGTATCTCCTAGGTGTGCAGTCTCTCAGCCCACTTAGCGTGGTACAAGAGAAACAGGCACAGAGTGAAACACAGCTCCAAACTAATACAAGTTTAAACAGAAAAAGGATGAGGAGGAAAGGAGAAAGAAATACTTCAGATTACTGAACAAGGTGCACATCAAAGGAAAAGCATTCCACAGCAAGAAGGTCAAATGGAGATTATACACTGTTCTTATCCAAACTAAAGCTATCCAACCAGATTGTTTCCTCTCAGAAGCAGAAGAGGCAAATACATCTTATCCTTAACACCTTTGAGGGATGTATTGCTATAAAACCACTCTGAGGACAACATTATTTTTGTCTTCACAAAAAACCTAAAGAATTTACACACAACAGCCCAGAAGGCCTACAACAGATCTTGGAAGAGAACTTAGATTTCATTATCTCAGTCTCTGCTTTAGCCATATACATGTAATTACTTGCCAATAGGAGTCAAACAGCATTGTTTGCGTCAAACAGCTGTACTTAAGAGAAATTAAATGGGGGGCAGGAATAAAGGAAGAGATAACAAGCTTGTGTGTCCCATCACACTATTCCAAGTCTCCTGATGACCAGACCAAGCTGACATTCTGCCTCAACAATACAGAGATCATGCCTGAACTGTGACAGCAGTGAGACTGAGTCCAATTCATTCACTTCTGAATTTAAGCATTTACCTCCAAGAAGTACATATGCTGCTCCACACAAGAACCAAGGAATGACAGGGTTGAGCCCCTTTTATCCCCTGGTGAATAACGTTTATGATCTTTCACAAGATAGGTAGCCATGTGGTAGCCATTTTCTCCCTAATTTTGGTTAGTGGAAACTCTTGGATACTCATGGCAAAAGGGGTCAGTACATGACCCTCAACTTCTTTCAGCTATAATGGCCACGAGTAACATCTTTAGTGAACAGTTTCCCATCCTGCTTGCCCTCAGTCCCCCAAGACAACTTATAGCAGAAGATCAACTCAGACTCATCCACCTAACCCCTAGAGCAGGGGTGTCAAGCTCATTTTCACCAGGGGCCACATCAGCCTCACAGTTGCCTTCAAAGGGCCAAATGCAATTTTAGGACTGTAACTGTAATTTAGGAATGTAACTACTCCTATGAGTTTGACACCCCTGCCATAGCGCAAGATTAATACACCAAATTTAGGATTGTTTGGTTCATCATAGACTCCACTCCAGCTCCTCTCCCTGCAGTGAGATTAAGTAAATTATGAAAACCATTATTGTACAATGAATTAGAGTACTCAATGACATAGAACCCTTTAATAATTAACATCCTCTGGAATGGAAACATTTTCCCTAATTATATGTTCCTTATACTCTCAGAAGAGCTTAGCTATTATCTCCAGGCAATTAAAGTTAGCACAGTCCAGAAGAAAAAGCTGAAATACAAAGAACATACTCCACCAACTGTCATCTTAAGGTTATTAAGCAGTGACTCTCTCCTAATCATTTAATCTTACCCACAGTTTATGACTACACCTTTCTGATCTTCCAAAAGAGCAGAGGACACTGCCACAAAAAATATTCCACAGCAGTGCAATTGAACAAAAGCAGGTAGCCCCGACCGCCTGGAAACACAGAGTTCAAAAGGAACCTGCTCTCTGACAGAAGAAAGCTGCTCAGTTACTGTCTCCACATCAGCTCCACAGGCAGGTTCTTAATCACTTTCACTTCCACACAGCTTGAAGCCAGGTATACATTCATACATCATGGTAAGCAGGAAAAGGAAAGAAACAGAAGGGGCTGCTGCACAGTTACTAGCCAAGTCTACAGGATCTTCTGTTTGTTGAAGTAATGTGCATAGTTAACAAAGGGAAAAGGTAAAACCAGCAGACATTGGTGGATTCTGTTAATTTCTGCTGCACAAGGAGAAACTCATGTTTCCAATTTTGCTATGTCGGTGAGTAGAGTTATTTATAGACTATTAAGGCTTTCTAAGGCTTTCAGTTTTCAGAAGAGAACTCCTTTAGCACAGTGTTTTGAATCTCAGGGCAATGGTGTTTCTCCCTTGAAATCACTCCTAGCAATATATCAGCTCTACTCCAAACACTAGCACCTTAATAGAACCACTTTTCTTTCAACTTCTTAATAGAGGGCACTGCTCCTGAAGACACAGTCCTGCATTCAGACAGATTATTAGGAAGTTCAGCATCAAAGAACAATAGTCATCTTCATAGGCTGTGACAGACCTCCCCACTTCTGAAGCAGCTCTGGCTCTCCTGTCTTGACTCATGTCAACTGTTTGGCTTTGAACCTTAGACCATATACATATATACATACATATAGACAGGGCTTTTTCGCAAGAGAGATACTGTTGCATGAAACTTTACTTTGACTGCAACCAGGTTTGTGTCTGATGTAGAATACTTTTCCAGATGTTTCTTCACTAGAAACACATACTTTTAAAATTTAATTTCAAGCTTTAATTTGATAGAAGAGCATGACAGCACTGGTGACAAAACGATAAGCAATATAAATACACATAAAAAAATGCAATTGAGCATCTTCATTGGGGGCAGCAGCAGCAAAAACAGCAAGAAAAAAAAACTGAAGATAAAACTTCTGTATTCAAACCTGCTAAAAGCAAAGTGAATCCTACTGATTTTATACCCTCTGTAGTCAGTAACTTTCAACACACTTCTTAGTAAAAGACAATGTTTTTGTTTTGCTCACAGCCTCTCTACTTTTGAGGAAAGATTTCTCTCAAGCACCCTTATGATACAGTTAGGGAAGAGACAGTAAAGTTCTATTATAACTAGTATTCGATGAATCAAAGTACAAGTACCTGCACAGTGAGGAACCTCAGATTAGTCTGCCTGTTATGCCTTCAAAGCTTGAATTAAAAAAAAAAAAAAAAAAAAAGGCAGCCTAACTTTGCCTTGGTAAACTTTATGATCAACTATCTGTCCTCACACAGAAAACACTTCTGCACCTCACAAAACTGAACAGACTGTCTGCATCAAGCCTGGACTATCTGGTCAGATGGTATTAGTCACCCTGAAAACACAGCCTAAATTATTCTCAACAGTGCATGGACAGAGAGAGTAAATTGAGTTAAGTAACCCCAGTCTTGTTTCTCACTTCCCAAACTACCATTAATATCAAAACCTTAAACTCCTCCCCATGTATGACTGTAGAAAATCTTGGAATTGTAGACCTCATGCTCAATTACTACCTGTCATCATTTCTGGTGATAAAAACCACTAGATTTTCGCAGCTTTTAATCAACAGCTTATTCAGAACAAAGATATCTGAAATACTTTCTAAAGAAACAGGACCATTGCAGGTTGCAACATCAGCTCTGGCTGCTGGTCTGACCCACCACAGAATCCCAATTCATCTTTCATCAGGGTGGGCAGGGAGAGCTGACTGGAAAATTAAATTATACCAGTCAAAGCCAGGGAGATGTTTACATTTCCTTGCTTACAACAACTCTTAATCATGAAACTCTTTCTCCACCAGTCTCATCTCACATCTTACTCTTCTTAAAAGTTAGAGTAAGAGAAATGTACTTACGGCCAACATCCGCATAGCGGTAAGATTTCCGAGCTGAATCTTCTTTCTTCAATGGGCAGAAGTCTGAGCACTAATCCAACTATGCTACTGATAGGGAGGAAAGACCGAAATACAGTGTCATGCAGAGAGATAAACACCTTGAAGGTGGAAGGAGTAAAACTAATAAGTTTTAGTATATTCAAGGAGAGAATTACATTCTGTCTGCAAAACACTAAAGAACATGACATTTTAAAGTGCTCTCACCATGCAGCACCTAATCAGTTACCCATATATCCGGCCTTTAAATATTCATATAACATGAAACCAATCTGCTAAATACAGATCTGTATACAGTTACTTTCTGCTGTTATGCCCAGGTTTTAGCTACTTGTTGCTCTCAGTAAACACAGCCCTCTTTGTCTAACATTTTCCTTGGCAACAGGATACTTCTGACAACATCACCCAGTATAAATCATGAGCCTGTCTAAAACAGTAAGGACAAATGGCAGAACTGGACAGTAGGCCTTGTACAAAGGGAACACTAAGATTTAAGAAGAATGTAGCATTCAATTAAATGATAGGAAGGGCAAGAAAAGGAATAAATACAAAGTCTGAAATGAAGTTATATTTGGGACTTTATGGCATGGCTGCAGAACCGTTAGAAATCCCATCAGTTCAGGCACATGCATTTCAGGACAAGCTGGTAAAGAAACTTATATCAAACCAATACCTAGCATGCTGCAGGTCCAGAACAGAAGTGAATTCAACGTCCAAAATTAATACAATTTAAAGGAATAACCTACAACAAAAGTGATGAACAAAAATTCCATTTTAACAATGAGCACTTTGGCTTTTCTTTGTTTGTTTTTTTCTAACAATTGGAAATGGCTACTTTTAACTTTCCTCACATAATACTCCATGTCAATAAAAACCTACCTAGCACAATTAGGTTTAAATTTCCCAGTCACAGAATCTGAACATTTACTTCCAAATATCAAAGGTTTTTAATTGCTCTTCGAGGCTTGTTTCTGCAAGGACTTTTTTTGCCCTATGCAGATCTAAAAGGTCCAAAAGGCTGCTGTTAACCACATATTCTTGCTTAAAAACGTGTATTGAAACACCTCTACTTAAGCGCCTTCCGAGATGACAGCTGTGCAAACTCTGGGATGTTCAGCCTTACTAGCTGGGCAGATTCTTTTAAATCCTACAGCCAATGTAAGAAAAATCCCACAGTTGTTCTGTGTGAAGAAAACAACTGAATTCATTATTAGCTTATTTACCCACATGCAAGTACTACTTCAAGGTGTTCTACTGTGCCATACAACGATGACTTCAAGGGTGCTTCACTGAAAAGTAATGACAAGGAGTGGCAGCAGTTAACTGTATGGCTGTGTCAGTGCTAATTATTAAAGAAAAAAAAGAATCTACAATGTCAGTTGCTCTGGGAGCATTCCACTGTGGCAGCGGCTAAAGTATGCCGTAACTTACAGGCATAAGAAGCACTGAAGTCTTTTTGAGTTTGTAGCTGATACTGGACACATTATCTCTCTCTGCATTCCAGCATACAAAACCAACAATGCCCAAATATGTAGTAATACAAAAACATGGAGGGGGATGAGAGGAAGGGAAAAGTGGTAGCTATGAAGGAGAACGCCAATCTCATCTCTCAGCAGGATGCTACAGAGGTATAATCTTACCCCTTCTGTTACACAAGGAGTAGCCACTTAACACAAGAATACTTAGTATTTCTGCAGTCTTCTGTCCCACCCCACAACTCACACACAGAATCAAACTCTGCAAATGAATGCAGTTTAATCAAGAGCTACACGTTAAAAACCAAAACAAAACAAACCCCTAGGGCAGAACAACAGCCCTAGGTTAAGAGCAGGACAGGACTGTAGCCTTTTCTCAAGCTAAACCAGATAACCTAAATCAAAACACTCCTACCATTTTCAACTCCAACAGACATCACTTAATCTAATAAAGTTGCTTGTACGTAACTATGCCACAATTCCTTCTTTAAGCAGCAAAGGAAAGTTTTCAAGAGCAGTAATTGTCTTGGCAGCTGCATATCAGAGTTTTCACCAATAAGGAAAGATGCATGTCAGAACCAAACATGCCACGCTGTGTTCCAGGAAGCATGTAAGTAGTGAAGGCTGGTATCCCACCCTGACATCTTAGCGGTGAATGACCATTTGACAAATGTGCTACATTCAGAACGTGCAGGGCTCTGAAAGGGAACTCACTGTATAAGCACAATGGAGAAACCAAAACGAGATCAAGTTATAATAACGATATCCTTCCGATGATATCAATAAAGTAATTTATGCATTTAGAATCTGATTGTGTGTCAGTATAGCACATGAGGAGGGGAAAGTAAGCTGTGGTATTGTTAAGAAGGGGACAACTCAGGCTATGTGACTACATGAAAGCTCCACACCTTGGAAAGAGCCTACAAGACACAGCTGGGATGTCAGGCTCCGCAGAAGGGCAAAGTCCGAGAAAGGCCGGAGTAACAGAACAAAGCATCAACAATGTCCTTAACAATAAAGAAAAACACTCATAACCTCTCACTGAATGACACTATGCTAATTTCCAAGTGTGAGGAGATTGATGACAGATAACCACTATTTTGATCTAGATAGAGACATATCTGCGGACTTCCCTACCTTGGGAAGCAACTCAGCTCCTGCTTTGAAGTCTCACCCTAAGAACAGAAAACAAGGAGACAAGAAACCTCTCTCCCAAGGCTCCTAAAAAAGGAAGAAGCACGTTTTTCCAAATAATACATTGAAACAACAGTTAAAATTATGAGAAGAATTATCAGAAGACAATTAGAGTTAAGGAAAGGCAACAGTTTAAGAGTAGTGTAGTGCTAGTGACAGCACACATCCAGTGAACACGGTGTACTGTTCCTAAACAGAAGCATTACCTGGAAATAGATAACCTCTTCAAATACAAATGCAAATCCAACAAAGAGATAAGAATTAAACTGAAAAGAAGACATACATATAGACCAAGTGAGTTGAGTAACAAAACATGGTGCAAAGTAAACTTAGAATATCCCTGAATCTTCAAGAACAAAGACAACTAATTCCCCTCCAGCTGTAATTACAATGCAGAAATGGACATATACACCTTTAGAAAAAACAATTCCAACACAACAAGCCAAATTACAACCTTGATTTCAGAGGATCACCAGGTTGGATTATAATCAGCCAAATTTCATCCACCCTATATTGAAAATGCAAAAAGCCATGGTGCAGCCACAGTGACACTATTTAGATCATCCAGACCTCAAACCACTCCCACAATATTTTGGAGATCACTGATAATATACTGGTCTAATTCAACAGTGAGACATCACAGAACACTAGCCTCTTCAAATGTCATGCCCCAGGTCTATTTGAAGAGATTCTGCCATTACTTTAGGCTCAAGAGGTTTCTCTTATATAAGAGATGGTGTGTGCTTGCCCTTTTCCCATCACTCCGGTCACATGTCCTCCACTAGGCAAGCCACAAAGAGACAGTTAAGCGGGAGCAGAAGATGGAGCTCAGGAATGACAGATATATACAACAACTGGTTATTTATTTCAAGTTGGGAATTTCCCATAATCACCATCAGAGACCTAGAAAATAATCACCTCAAGTGAAAAACAACAGTTTTTATAACCAACTACCTAAAACATCGTTTTCTCCCATTCAAACTGAGGTCTTTGATGTGCTCTAATAAAAATTATAGAGAAAATAAAGTGACTCAGTATTTGCTGCACAGATTAGATTTCTGCTGCTTTCTGTAAGCATATCAATAACAGAAAAATAAATGGCATTTGCATTTTGTCAATGCTGTGGGAAGATACAGGCAGGGATTATACTGAAGTGAGAGGCTCATTCTTTTCACAATTTCATTTCACCTTACGTATTCACTTACTCATTGTGCCAGAAGCCCTAGCAATGATGTTTTCCCATTGTAAAAGAACATACACAATGCCCCCACACAGAGAGGATGTTAATGCAGGGTGTGCAGTGTGGCAGTGCAAAATTTTTGCGAGGCACTGGCGACCAATTCCTTCCAGCAAATACTGCCAGGAAGATATTATCCACACACACCATATATGACAAACTACTTTCAACCTAGCAGTAAAATTGGGTTTGTTTACATAACAGGCAATCTTGGATTTTGTCTCTTTCAACAGTTGCTGTGTTTATCAGCACAGTGAAGAGTAAAGCACAGTGAAGTGTGAAGAATACAGACAGAGAAAGATTTAGTGAAAGAGCAGAAAGGCTTTTGGTGCATGCATGAGAAAAATTAACATTTCCCCACAAGCAGTGGATGTAACTGTTGTCAACATCTTTGGGAAGGGCCACACATGACACAGTCCAGGATTTATGTGGTCCATTGTGAGGTCCATAGTCCATTTAGTCTGTGGTGTACTACCTTTTGTCCTTTTTCCTCCTGTCATCCATCATATTTATGTATGCTACAAAGTGTACTTTCTGTAGAAGCCAGGACAAAGACATGTCCAGATAGACAGCGTCAAACTGGCAAATATTGGGAGGGCTGTGGAGCAAACAGATGAGCTGAGGAATCCCAGAGTTACACAGATGGAGACCAGAAGGAACAGATAACATCTCAGGAATTTTGTGAAAATTTTCTACAACAAAAAGTTCATAATATTTCAGTAACCCAGAGAACTCAAGATCCCCAGGCAAAAGACATGGCTTCTACGCATTTGATAGTGAAGTTTTATTCTCAAATTGTGTATCTACTGGGTTCCAAGGCAGGATACCTTTGTTTTCACACCAAACCCAGACTGAAACTTAGGATGCAGTAAGTTCATAGATTTCCCATTCTTTTTTTCAAGGTTCTGGGGAAGCAAGCACTATCACTTGCAGTAACACCTAAAACTGGCCATAACAGAGGTTCCTGTGAGCCATGACAAACATAGTAATGAAATAGCAGTTTCAGGCTGCTGACATTAAGGGTTAATTTTGAGTCTCATTGGCCTAGCTGGCCACTCCCATAAATACCAACCCAGCAGATATAATTGCAAAGCAGGTATATTTGGCTCCAGTCACTCTGCCAATTTAGTGGCAACTAACATCTGAAAATTGCAGGGTGTAAATTTAGCAATAGTGGGTCTCACAGATGCGTTTTTTTATTGGTAGAGACTATATTTGATTAATCAGAATTAAAAGAGATCAGACTTTGAAAGCTTATCTTCCCCCCACCCCCCAATCTTGAGAATGAAATAAGAAAAATCAGACTGTCTTGACTGGATAATGACAAAGGCAGCAGAGCTCAAAACTGTGCATCCTGAGTTTCAACAGTAATTTCTTTCAGTTTAATGAGCAGAGAATTGCTAGTGCCAGTCAATAAGACTTATGCCAAGCAGCTATCAAATCTGGCTAAGGCAAGCAGGAAGTGATGTCTCTGGAATACAGGGACAACCTGAACATATATTATCTGTAACAGACATGTTCAAATTTCTTTTACAGTCTCAAGAAACCAGCACCTAGCTAGCTCTGACTGTGGCTTTCCACTACCACTCACATACACATTTGCACCTTTCTCTCTGTCCTTCCCACGCACTACAAGTTCAGAAGACAATGAAAACAGTACATAATAGGTATTTTTAAGAACACTCTGGTAGGTAACATATAGTGCTAGACTGACAGCCATCACCCTCAAAATAGACCACTAGTGTAAGAGATATGGGCACTATCTAAGGTTTCTCCTAAACCGTGTAACAAAAGCATGCAACAGCAGTGACCAACCAACACAGTTTTCAGTCTTTGCATTTCCACGAGCCATCATGCCCATGCATCACTGCTGTTACACTAACTCTGATTCTTACTTGGCAGAACAATTTGCCAACCTACTTGCAGCCCATACTGGCTGCTGCTCATTTGGGTTTAGATTTTCTAACTAAGTACCTGTGCTGGTTTGACTGGAAATGAGTTAATTTTCTTCATGCAGTTAGAAACCTTTCTCTTTCATAGCTAGCATGGTCAATATTTGAACTTAGTTTGAGAACAAGAAGATAACACCCCAGCATAGAGCTAATGTTTTTAATTGCTCTGGTCTGAGAACCAAGGACCTTCTGAGTGCTCTGCCCACAGGTGTGAGGCATTAAGGAGGGGGTGTGTGGATGGGGCAGACCCTGACTGACATCCAGATTGATCAGTAAGAGTATTCCCTCTCATTAGTGTCAAGTTTTATATTTAAGGATAGGTAGGATCCTCTGGTCTTGAGTGCTCTTTTCTCTCTCTCATGTTCTTTGCTCTTTTTGTTGGAACTGAGTGAGTTCAGCTTGGGATGTTTAGTTCAGCACACTGTCATTCTGCAGAAGCCTCTGAGCCCTTCTACCTTTTTCCTTTTTTTTCTTTCTTCAGGATCAGCTATTCAGGACCAGGTGCTGTTTCCTCAGACTGGCTGCTCGGTGTGGACAGAGTTTGTGAGGAATTGCATTGAGTATCTTTTATTTTATATATATATTTACTAGTAGCGTATTGGTACTGTGTTATTTTATTAAACTGTGTTTATCTCAATCCAAGTTCCTCCCTTCCCCTTCAATTCTCTCCCCTATTGCGGGGGGGGGGGGGGCAGGGTGCAGGGAGAGAGTGAGCAGCTATCATGATTGTATTGCTAGCTCAGGTTAAACCACAACAGTATCTAGGCAGAATTACTTCAGACTGAGATTTTCAGTCTTCTGGTGCTGGAGTCATTGCCACACATACCCTCCCTTTAAACATACAGGCCCATATTTAAAAGAATGGGAGTCTTGCTGAACATTCAAAACTCATTTCTCTCCTAGGGAAACCTGAACTGAAAGCATTTGGGAGCAAAAAAAAGATCCTTAAAAAGGCAGCCAAGATTCTTCATAGAATCATTTCTTTTATTTTAATTCCCAGCTACTGCAATAATTTCTGTTTTTATTAAAAGACAACTCATTCTGTTCAGATCTACTGTCGAAGAGTTACAGAGTCAGACCTGCCACCTTCCCAGTCAGAAACCCTTGCAATCATCCATATGTTGAGGTCTTCTCTCTTTTGTGAATCCACTTCATTAGGATCAGAGAAGCAGACCTCACAGGTGAGGTACAAAGCTCTTCAGGGTAATAGACCCTTCTATAACTTCAGAAAATTAGTTAACCCTTGAGAAAGAGATCACATATTTCAGACAAGATGCAAAGCAAATGGAAAAAAATTTAAAAGAGCAAAGACTCGAACGGGGGTGGGGTGGTAGCTGGGCTTGCATCAGTAGGGCATCACTATACAGTTCATGAGGGCTGGGAGGCCTCCCATACCCCTGAGGTGAAATCAAGTGCTCAGCTCACTCTCAGAAATGCCTGTATACCAATGCGTGCAGCATGGGGAACAAGCAGGAGGAGTTAGAAACCTGTGTTCGGGCAGGAGATTATGATCTGGTGGCAATTATGGAGACATGGTGGGACAGCACACATGACTGGAATGTGGTCATGGATGGCTATGTCCTTTTCAGGAAAGACAGGCCAGCCAGGCATGGTGGTGGAGTCGCTCTTTATGTGAGAGAGCAACTACAATGTATTGAGTATTGTCCACGCACGGATGAGCAGCAAATTGGGAGTCTATGGGTGAAAATTAAGGGGCAGGCTGGCAAGGGTGATACTGTTGTGGGCATCTATTACAGGCCACCACATCAGGGTGAGGAAGTTGATGAGACCTTCTACAGGCAGCTGAGAGCAGCCTCACAATCACAGGCCCTGTTTGTGGTGGGGGATTTTAACTTCTCTGATGTTTGTTGGAAGAACTACTCAGCCAGCCAGCCACAGTCTAGGAGGTTACTCCAGTGCATTGATGATAACTTTCAGATGCAAAGGGTGGAGGAGCCGACTAGAAAAGGTGCACTGCTGGACCTCATCCTCACTAACAAGGAGGGTCTGGTTGAAGTGGTAAAGGTTGAGGGCTGCCTTGGTTACAGCAACCATGAGATGGTGGAGTTCAGGATCTTACGTGGCAGGAGCAGGATAGCAAGCAGAATTGCAACCCTGGACTTCAGCAAGGCAAACTTTGGCCTTTTCAGAAAACTGCTAGGCGAAATCCCATGGACAAGGCTGCTTGAAGGTAAAGGGGCCCAAGACAGTTGGTTAGGGTTCAGGGACTGCTTCTACCAGGCACAAGATCAGAGCATCCTGACACATAGGAAGTCAAGGAAGGGAGCCAGGAGACCTGTGTGGTTAAACAGGGAGCTGCTGGGTAAGCTCAAGTGGAAGAGAGTAGCTTATAGATCATGGAAGGAGGGGCTGGCCACTTGGGGAGAAAATAAGGCTGTTGTCAGAGGGTGTAGGGAGGCAACTAGGAAAGCTAAGGCCTCCTTAGAATTACACCTGGCGAGAGGGGTCAAGGACAACAGGAGAGCTTTTTCAAATACATGGCAGATAAAAGTAACACCAGAGGCAATGTAGGCCTACTGATGAACAAGGTGGGTGCCCTAGTGACAAAAGATACAGAGAAGGCAGAGTTACCAAATGCCTTCTTTGTCTCTGTCTACACTTCCAGAAGCTGTCCTGAGGAGCACCGTACTGCTGAGGCCCCAGAGGAAGGCAGGACAATGGAGGAGTTTGCCTTGGTTGATGAGGACTGGGTTAGGGAGCAGTTAGGCAATCTGGACATCCTCCGGATGGGATGCACCTGCCGGTGCTGAGGGAGCTGGCTGAGGTCACTGCTGGACCACTTTCCATCATCTTTGCCAAGTCCTGGGAAACGGGAGAGGTGCCTGAGGACTGGAGGAAAGCAAATGTCACTCCAGTCTTCAAAAAGGGCAAGAAGGAGGACCCGGGTAACTATAGACCGGTCAGCCTCACCTCCATCCCTGGAAAACTGATGGAGCGACTTATCCTTGGTGCCATCTCAAGGCATATCAGGAATAAGAGGGTCATTAGGGGCAGTCAACATGGCTTCACCAAAGGTAAGTCTTGTTTGACAAACCTCATTGACTTTTATGAGGACATAACAAGATGGATGGATGATGGCAGAGCAGCGGACGTGGTCCACCTTGACTTGAGTAAGGCATCTGACACAATCTCCCACAGCATCCTCACAGCTAAACTGAGGGAGTGCGATCTGGATGATCGGGTAGTCAGGTGGACTGCGATCTGGCTTAAGGGAAGAAGCCAGAGAGTCATGGTCAATGGGACAGAGTCCAGTTGGAGGCCTGTATCTAGTGGAGTGCCTCAAGGGTCAGTACTTGGGCCTGTATTATTCAATATATTCATTAATTATTTGGATGAGGGAATAGAGTGTACTATTAGCAAGTTTGCTGATGACACCAAGCTGGGAGGAGTAGCTGATACGCCAGAAGGCTGTGCCGCCATCCAGCGAGACCTGGACAGGCTGGAGAGCTGGGCAGGGAAAAATGTAATGAAATATAACAAGGGAAACTGTAAAGTCTTGCATCTGGGTAGGAACAACCCCAGGTTCCAGTACAAGTTGGGGAATGACCTATTAGAGAACAGGGTAGGGGAAAGGGACCTGGGGGTCCTGGTAGACAGCAGGATGACCATGAGCCAGCACTGTGCCCTTGTGGCCAGGAAGGCCAATGGCATCCTGGACTGTATTAGAAGGGGGGGTGGTTAGTAGGTCCAGAGAAGTTCTCCTTCCCCTCTACTCTGCCCTGGTGAGACCACACCTGGAATATTGTGTCCAGTTCTGGGCCCCTCAGTTCAGGAAGGTCAGGGAACTGCTGGAGAGAGTCCAGCACAGGGCAACAAAGATGATTAAGGGAGTGGAGCAACTCCTATATGAGGAAAGGCTGAGGGAGGTGGGTCTCTTTAGCTTGGAGAAGAGGAGACTGAGGGGTGACCTTATTAATGTTTACAAATACGTAAAGGGTGAGTGTCATGAGAATGGAGCCAGGCTCTTCTTGGTGACAACCAATGATAGGGCAAGGGGTAATGGGTACAAACTGGAACACAAAAGGTTCCACTTAAACTTGAGAATAAACTTCTTCTCAGTAAGGGTGACGGAACACCGGAACAGGCTGCCCAGGGGGGTTGTGGAGTCTCATACTCTGGAGGCATTCAAGACCTGCCTGGACGCCTTCCTGTGTAACCTCATCTAAGTGTTCCTGCTCCGGCAGGGGGCTGGACTAGATGATCTTTCAAGGTCCCTTCCAATCCCTAACATTCTGTGATTCTGTGAAGACTTTTCTCCTATAAAAGCAGCAGGAGGGGGCTTTCATTTAACAGAATTATCTTCCCTAATTTTTCCCTTCCCTTACTTCCTTCTCATTATACTTCTCAATACTGGCAAGTTACTTAAGTATATGGAGATCAGTACTTTTCCACAAAAAAACAACAACAACAAAAAAAAACCCAACAAAACCAAAACAAAACAACCCACACTCTTACAAAGGTAAAAATATTTGGCCAAAAAGATGAATGCTGTGCTTAGATCATTTAGACCATAAATGCAGGGACCTTTTTAAATCTTGTTTTTATTATGAACAAAAAATGGCACCATCCTTCAAGATGCTTCCAAAAAAGGGTGTTCTTCTCTTTATAAAAACACTAATACTTAGTGACACTGCCACAACAATTTAATAGGACAGCTGTACTATCCTGTTAGCAGGAGATATTAGCAGAAGATAATAAGCCATACTGCTTAAGACACAAGATAAGCACCATCATAAGAGACGGGTGATGTCACTGGATAATCTGTGGCCTCATGTATTACAGAATACATCACGCTCTTCTATTTTCAGAGAGACCCATCCAAGTGCCTCCCTGACTAACTAATTTCCAGATAGGTCTTTGCTTGCCCGTATGTAAGAGGATGCTCATCGCTCATTGCAACATAAAATTAAATTGCATTCAAGAACTAGTTAATCTGACATTGACAACATAGCCATGTTCTCCATTTCAAGTCTGGAAGAAAGCTTGTCTGCATCTCACAGTGCTTCATGTGAAAGGAGACTCCTACGACCCTGGCAGCTAGCACGGAATAAAGAGGATAGCCAACAGTGAGGAGTGGCTTTCTTCAGCAATACTTCATTAATAATTTAACTGTTAATGGCCATGTAACTGGAGTGGTTGCAGGAGAAATGAACAGTATATTTGTCCATTTTTTTGAAAGCACTTCAGTTATCTTTACTTTCTAGTTAAGCAACAGGGCTCCTCTTTTGTTCAAGGATAAGTCCATTTTAAAACTGATAAATGTGTTAAGCTCAATTAAGAAACACAATTCATTTAAATTTTTTAATCACCCAAAAAAGACTGAGTGTTTCCTTATAGGTCAGGAGTGTCACACCCATTTTCACTGGGGGCTACATCAGTCTCGCCATTGCCTTCAGAGGGCCGAATGTAATTTTAGGACTGTATACATGTAGGAATAGTAACATTTATACAGTTCTAAAGTTACATTTGGCCCTTTGAAGGCAATGGCGAGACTGATGTGGCCCCCAGTGAAAATGAGCGTGACACCCCTGCTAAAGGTCTTCACCATTTTCCTAACCTCCTATGCAATTTATTTTCATGTATTCAAACACAACATAGTCTATAACACTGAAAGGAAAGGCTTATGCACTCATTACTTCGCTGCAAGTTATGTATATAGATATTTCTGATTCAGGAAGTGATCACAAAAATAACATTACTTTTTACCATGTACATTTAGCCATGTTCTGTGAATTAAGTGAAAGTATAAATGGAAAACTAAGATACAGAAAATATAATGCAATGCTAAAACTTGCCCAGGACTCCAGTGGCAAAGAACTTCGTTCTCAGTAAACACAACACAGGCTGTAAGTGTCCTACACCATATTCATGTGTTTCACACACAAAGCAGATGACACAGCTCACGTATCAGCACTTAAATTATCCACTGTGGTTGCATTTTCTCCACATTCCCAAATAAATAAATTTAAAAGGAATACACTAAATATTGACTGCATCATGACTGATGACTGCACAAAATTAACTCAAGCGTTCCCAGCACCAACTAACACTAGCTGATTCCAAGTATGAACTCAAAGGACACTTGCACATATCTATTACACAATATCCCAAACACAGACCTCCTTAAGCTGATGATGAAAGTTCTTTCCACTTACACAGTCACTAAGATTACTCATACGATCAACACCTCATCTATAACATGCCATATGCTGACTCCAAAGAGGAAGGGACAATACACAAGGAACAACTAGCAGTGGGAACATGAGTCCTCTCAGCTAGCTGGAGGCTGTAAAGAAGATACAATCAGAAATCCAGTGCCAAAGAGATGGGCTCTCCAGGGAAAATTACTTACTTTCTTCCTCTAAAAATCTACTGCCAATGTTATAAACATTCTTCAGCAGTCAGGAAGGTTCAACCCAAAGGCAGACAGACTGTCTCATAGAGACTGTTATCAGAAAGGTAACTTTGCAGTTTCATTACTGTCATTATTTGAGTGCTCATTAAGAATTTCTCAGTGTATTTCAGTTAACCCTGTAAACAATATCTTTCAGGAAGGGCCAGACAATACTGACTTCTCATCACGCTCAGACACAGCAGACAGTCATGTTGCTTACAGAGACTGCCAGAGACAGGTGACACTGCAACTTTTCCAGTATGTCAACGTATCTTCTGTGCTTCAGAAGCACCTTATCAGCAAGAAGCACAGGCTAACAGAGATGCTTTGTGATCAAACACTTATTTAGCACAAAAAATTTTGAACATGAAGATGCAAATCATAGTAAAACCTTAAATGTATAGACATGAAAGCTTCCTTGTCCCCATGTATGTCCCAACCAGAGCACAAAACTCAGTGTGCCACTGGAAACCAAAATCCAATTACTCATCCTCACAGACCAGCCCAAGACTCAATTCCTCCTCCTGCTGCACCAGTTTTACATTGGATTTTCTCCTCCAAAGCTGTAAGAATATCACTAGTGAAAAGGAGCACAGAACCAAGCATTTTGTTTGTGGAAAGTAAAGGTTTAAGCCATTGTAGTCAGAACTTGAAATTACTATTTTGCCCTTCTCAATTTGCTGTCTACTTTTTTTTTTTTCTGTGAGACATTATAGATTCAGGAAAATACTGTGAACGTACATTATTGCTCAAGGTATCTGTAGGAAACAATTATTTTGCAAATATAATAGGCTCAGGCAAGATCTCTCAGCAAAGCATATTTTTTTAATAACGATATTGTAACACCAGGTGTTCTACCTAAAGGTAGAACACAATGGTTTAATGCTAGTGTGCTGACTCAGCCTGCTCCCTGACAGGAATGCTAGCGATATAAGCTTCAGGAGGTGGAAGATTAATGCCAGTACTTGCAACATAGTTCAGCCTTACAGACAGAATACCTCTTAGGAAAGAGCAGCTTTGCAGGTAGAATTTGAGAAGACTGGAGACAGGGTTCAGCCATGCCACAGATGTCTGTATGATCACGTTACTCTGCTTTCCTTGGGTTCAGTTTTCCATATCTGTCAACGATTACTAATGCTCTCCTATTCCATGGGAATGCTACAAGCATCCATAACTTATGTTTCCATGCTGTTCAGATGCTGAGGAGGTGGGTATCTGAAGATATATATACTGATGAGTAGCTTTCCAAATATATACACTGCTTTTTAAGATGCATCATAAAAAATGCCACACATTAATACTAAAGCCAACAGGTATATCTTGAATAATTTATTCTTCAGTAGTAAACAGGCAAAGTCATAACCAAATGAGAAGGTATGTGGCTAATACCCTGTCTAGGGATTCTGATTAAAATACGGGTGAAACTCCTACTCCATAACAGCTGAAACTCCTACTTCCCAGCTCAACTACCAGATTAACTGTCCTCTTATTTACTTACACTCATGGGGGCTCAGTAAGAACTGCTGGTATGGTCTTAATTTTTTGCTTTCTTCTTGCATGTATACATACCTACCCCTTACTTTTGTTTAATGCTGGGTGTGACTTGTGGAAGGAGAATGGAACAACTTGTATAGATTCATAATCCATTTTTAAACAAGCTTCACATTTCAAGGTATCCAAAATGACTTTGCCACGGAAATATGCAATGACTATCTCCTGGTACATCTGCTTACACCTAGGGTTTAATTTTGACAGTTGAGCTCATTTAAACTGTTCTCTAACCAAATCATTTACTACAGCATTTAAATAACACATTTTTTGCAAAACAATAGGCCAACACAGTCTTTCCAAACTGAAGTAAACACCACACCACTGGAATATTTACTAAATCTATGCCAAGTTAGTTTTCTTGTAGTTTGGGAGGCTTGTGTTCCCAAACACCCAACTCATCCTACCTTCAAGGGCAAGACTGGCAAAGGTGGAAAGAGTGCCCTGTTTCCCAAAGTCACTGCCCCTTTGTGATATCCCATATCAGACATGCTTTCCAACCCAAACAGAGATGACCATCAGGTATTTTAGAAGTCCAAGTCATGTGGGTTTAATTTTAACAGGATCTGACAGGTCTTATGTAGGTGTCTTCAATACAGGCCAAAAGGAAACTAAGTTGATCACTTCTTAAATGGGAAAGTCTGTTCACAGAAGTGGGCTGCCTAATTTTGCAGCTGTTGATGAGAAAACAAATGGAGCATGAACACTGCAGGAAAAAAATTAACTAAACTGTGCTTTGCAGGTTAAACGCAGTTTCCCCACAAAACTATTTATAAGGAGTAGTGGCAGTCAGCCAGCCAGCAACTCTGGATTCAACTTCAGTCAGTGCAAGAATATCCTGCCAGTGATCAGAACTGCTTTTTGTATTTTCAGATTTCATTTGACTCAACTAATTGGCCATTAAGCTCCAATAAGCTGAACATTTATCTGCAGATAACACAAGAAACAGGAAAGTAAGCAGCCTGAGGCTACCCTGAAGACTTTTAACCAAATAGCAAGGCAGAGCTCCATTACAAGAATTCATCAGAAAACCTATGTAGTCCATCGGCAGATTTTCTAATGGGATCCATTAGAAATTTTAAGGATAGTCAAACTGATGAGACATCAAGTCTATCTAACTCACATAGAAGTCATTAAAAGAGAGTCTTTACCTTTGACAGCTTGAAGGATATCAAAGCTGCTGCAGGAAAACAGACTGAGCATTTCTGCTGTAACAAGTATGCATAGCTTTGCATAAGAACAGCAAAAACTTCATATACTATATTAAAAAAAAAAGTGAGACTGATGAAAAGGTATAGCTGTGCAAATGAATCTCATCAAGTACCTGCTGCTTCTGGGTTAATTCTGTTGATGTAACAGAGAGACAAACACTTTTATATTTTACCTCAAAGAGCCTACATCCAGGAACTCTGAATCAGGAGTTCTCCAAGAAATGGCTACTAATATCTCAGTTGTTGAAAAGGACAGGCATTTCAAAAAGAAAATCACTCTAAGTTGCAGTGCAAATAGGAAATTATGCTGTAAAACATTTTGTTTCTACATTTTATGAAAAATGGAAGGAGGAAGAAATATGTCTATTACGTTCTTACCCATGATGAACACATAATTCAACTATGAAATAAGGTCACTGAAACTATTCTGGACTCTTTTTTGGGAGAGAAAGGTTGCAATTAAATAAGCATTTCAGAAAAGCATGATGCTGTCACCAGTCCTTATAGAAAAAAGAAAAAGCTGACAACACTACATCAAACTTGCAATTTAGAAGTGAACACTCCTCATGGCAGATTTTTAGAGTACAATGGGTACTGTAAATTTGAATTGTTTATAAATAGTCTTAGGAACTCTACTATCAATGGCCTTTTCATCTTCCAGGTAGTCTGTTAATGTTCTAGTCAAATCAATTTGATCTTTGGTCAGAAGTACACTACAAATTTGTTCATTACACACAGTAGCTCTGTTTTCAGAGGAGTGAAAAAGAATTGGCTCCTGAAACTTGCTTGCAGATCCGTGAGGAAGCCCTCCATCTGATGATAAAAGGACAAACACTTGTGGTTTGTTTTAGAGCTCATAGGCCGTACTATTAATATTACAGAGCTTCACTTTCCTCTTACCTTCACATTCACTGATATTCAAAGACATTATATTCACAAGACAGAAAATGCCTGACAATTGGATGTAGATCTCGCCTACAAAGATAGGGCTAGTAAACAAAAATTTCTTAAGAGAATGTAAATCAAAATTCTAATAGGACTTGATTTAATAATGGGGAAGAACCTTGGTTACACAGCAAAGTGAATGATCTGTTCATTTAAAAGTGCACAATGTGGTGGGTTTTTTTGGTGGTGGTGGTGTTTTGGGTTGGGTTTTTTTGTTTTGTTTTGTTTGTTGGTTTTTTTTTTTTTTGGGGGGGGGGGGGGGGCGCGGGGGGAATGGGGTGGGTTTTTGTGTGTGTGTATGTATATGTGTTGTTTTTTTGGTGTAACTCCACACAGGTTTGTATTCCGATTGGTATCAGGCATTCGAAGTTCAGCCAGCACTTTATTAAGACATGAGACTAACATCAGCCACATGGATTTTTTGGTCCCTCCCCACCTTCTTTCCACCTTTCAAAAGCCTTTCTTAAAATAGAAAAAAACAAAGAGCCTTTTTTGAGTTTGAATAGACATCAATCACCACAAACACACTGTTGTTGCTTGTTGGCCAATTTTGCATTATGCCTTATTAGTTTAATGACTTAGTCTTTTAAAACTGCTTGAGCAGTTAGTGCAGTTCTTCCAGACTCAAAGATTTCACAACCACAGTTTGCATTCTGCCAGCCTGAGCAGATACTGATCTCAGCATCTGTATTGTGTCTTTCCAGCTACCCAAAAAAGCAAAGCTCTAGACTGTTTTACAGTATGTCAGGTTCATGATAAGACATGTTTCTTGTTCTGATGATGGAAGATTTAGTCCACCATCCCCAAGATCACCCATCTAAGATCAGTATCAGAGCCCCAAGCAGTTCTGGGAGACACTCATTCTCAAGACAAAATACATGCACTTCTGGTTACAGCTAGACTACATATGTTCTAGTAGTGTGCAGTTTCACATAGTTCTTAAGATTGCATAGTTTTGGCCCTAGCCACAAGGGCAACTTGTGCCACCGAGAGGAGACTGGTTAGCAAGTTATGAGTTATTTTTGTCTTTGAAGTTCATTGACTGCAACGTGTATCTTTTGGAGGTCCTAAGAGCTGACTCAATTTATCTGTTCATGAAGAACTGATGTGCTTTGGCAGGTGAAGCAAAGTAGAATTACTCCTCATATTAAACAACACGAGCAACTGCTCTTGCATATTTTATATCAACCTCTCTTTACAGTGCCCATATTCACAAATTATTTAGCCATTTATACATGCATACCTTGCATTGTGTGTCAAGTGAATATTAACTGTACTTCATAAATGATCCATGAACAACTGAGTAATTTACTCAAGATGCACAACTGACCTGTAAAACTGTACCAAGAACCTAGGGAGAACATGTCCCATGCAGTCTGCTCTAACCAAAAACCACCTTCCAAACTCAGCTACAGCAGAAATTCCATACAGCCCCACCCTGGGCCTCAACACACAGCACAGCTGAACAATGGATGGGGGAATGACAGGGAGAAGAAGAGCAAGTACAGCAGCATAGAATCATCCTATGCAAAATTTCCTATGTAAGTGATTTCATATTCCATTAAATGTAAGATCCAAATCAAGAAGAAAGATGAAGCAGATCACAAACTACAGGAAAGGCACACTCACTAGAGAAAAGTATTTGGATTGTGAGGGTATAATTTTCTAAGTTATTTTCTGCTGGGGCTTCCTCTTCAGGAGGCACCCAGCTCAAGCTGTTCTACAATGTATCTTGCAAATAAATAATTTATTTTAGAATAATTTCTGGAATCCCTGCCTGAGTCTCTGCTGCTGGAAACCCAGGGAAAAGAAACTTCCTTAACAGTTTGGCACCCCAGATGGAACCCTAGGCCACCACCTTCTGAGTCTCTCATCTTCAGACATCTAACCACCAACAATGCATGAGTTCATCTAAGCTACAGAAGGTGTTACTTAAGTTACGTGTGGGCAATGACCATGTTCCCTGCAAGGCAACCACTAGCTAGCAGGTTCAGTACAGTCCTGCACAACAGATTTCCTGTGAAGAACACTCTGGACAAGCAACAGTACTACAAGTTGGCAATTCTTGCCCTGTCTTATGAAAGGGGGAAAGAAATGCAACTTGCCAAATACATGGATTTTCATAATTACATCAGTTTGTATGTCTATATCATGCTTCACAGGTTTCTAAACTGCTCTGTTTCAAGAATCTTAATGGCGTTACTCTAACAACAACAAAAAGAAGATAAAGGAAAAATAGGAACACTTGAGAAAAAAAATCATCAAGAAAAACCTACTTATCTTGCATCCAACTCCCACCACCAAGACAGAGTATTTCTCTCGAGGCAAAAAGCTATTTTGAACTGTAGAAAAACACACCTGTTATTTGTAGCGTATAGCTCTTGACTAAAATTAGGGTAGCACTAATAGCATAAAAGAAAGATGGGAAGAAAGAGTTCATGTCAAAAAAAACCCCGACAAAGCAGGTAAAAGGGAAGCAAGTACAGTGAGGAAAGAAACAGATCTTGCCCAAAGTCATACTGCTGATCATTAATACAACCTAGAGTAGATCCTGGAGCACTAAGACTCTGAACAGCTCTGGCCAGCAGTGTACAAGTCTTCAGTTGATACAGATACAGCTGGCAACTGCATTCTCTCTGGAGCTCTGTCATCTGACTTGTTAACAATTCAAGTGATAAATTCATGCAAAACATATCAAACAAGAGGAAGGACTACAAGGATTGAAGGAACTTGAGCACAAAGTTATACTTAGTAGCCAGAATTCACATCTTAATGTTTAATGGAACCACAATCTATTTGCTGCAGTAATATTACTGCATTTTATCAAAACCAGAGATAAAAGCCCACAGGAAAATGTTACTTAAAAATGAACTTTCCATTCAACAAACTCAGCTGTTTCAATATAGACTGACATAGGCTACCTCATCTGATGTAACTGGTTTTCATCCAAAATCTTAAATAAAAGAGCCTCAAACCAGAAATCTTCCCCAACACATTCCACCGGAGCCATCTGGAATAATAAACCGTCTAAGCAAATGAAAAGTAACATCCCAACACCAGAGAATCATAGCAAGGTGTGGGACTTTGGGATTTTAATTTAAAAGAAAAAAACAACTCAAGATCCCTACTAAAGAAAATACAATAATAATAATAATAATAACAACAACAACAACAACAGAAAGACCAATACAAAATACACCACTAAAACTGGCAAAACTGTCCTTCTGGTCCTATAGAAACAAACTTTTTCATAACACAACAGCACCCTTCAACCATATTCAACTTACACACTTACTAACCTTCAATAAATTAAGCCTCACAGGCTGCTCAAGAGATTAAAAAATCTAATTTAAAACTGAAACCTCCTGGCTATCAGGACCTCCCCAGATCTGCCATGAGTTCATCAGCCCCTAATCACAAAAGATGTCATACAGCAGGTTAAAAGCTCATTCTTACAGTACAGAGATAATTTCAGCTGAGTTTCACAGCCATACTACCTTCCACTCATTACCTCAGCTCCCTGTTCACTGTGACATGGCAACTTACACAACTCTTTCCTCATACACAAAATGCAGATTTGCTGTTATGTTGTAATTGTACCCAAATTCACAGCTGTTCAGGCCATGGCAGGAAGGCTTAAGGATCACAGAGAAGAAAGTTCTCACCAGCCACCCTTCCACAAATTGCTTCCATTTTTATTTTGTTCATCTGGGCCCTTTGAATTATCCACTATGTGATTCCCCAGTCTTTCAACACATTTCTCACACTAACAGGAACTACCCGTTATTTCTATCAAACTTTCAAAGAGGACATATTTGTATAAGCCACAGCTAAATGAGGTATCTGATTCCACACGCTCCTTTACAATCAAGATGTGGACATCTGTGCAAGTAGCTGAGAACAAGTACAAGCAGAGACTAACAGCTCCATTTAGAAATCTCCTCACTGCCTGAACATTTCCCACATGCAAATTAAAACACAAACAGACCGATTAGCATTACACCATCTTCTCCCTTAGAAGGATTTTTCTGTCCTGATAGCCAACACTGCATGCAATATAAGGCTGGCTTAAGCTACCTTTTTAATCAGACAGTTTTACAAGCACAAGAGGCTGCATGAAAAAACAAACACTCAAACACATCATCAAGTTACTGCAGTTTAGCAAGTTTCTACAGGTCAAATAAGCACCTATCTGGATACACATCAGTCCACAATAAATGCAAACCTCCACTGATCATAAAAGTTTTAAGTTTAATTATCAGAAATACTAATTCAGTCAATTGCTTTCTGGAAGATTGTTTGACAAGGTTTTTTTGTTTTTCTTGAGCTTTTTGTTTAAATTTTACTTTTTTTTTTTAAACACATACGAGCGCCACCTCAAAAATAGAGTTATAAATAGAGTTATGATAAACTGATTATACTAATGGCTGACTATACAGTTACCTCCAGCCATAAGCTACTTATATTTCAAGAAAAGGGCAGTCTGTCATTCCATGTTTCTCTTTAGAAATACCTTAAAATACATCATTAAAACTGGTTTCACTTGAAATATTCCATTCTACATCTTAGCATATCCTGTTATGAGATCGTGCCAGAGTAGAAAAGTTTTCCTTTAATACTTGGAAAGACAAAACCACACACAACCAACAACTATTGAGACACAAGATCTTTCTCCCTCCTCATCTTCAAAACCTACCTGCTGCTAACGAAACCATTTTCAAGTTCAAACCCTGAAAACATCAGTTTAAATACTTACCACAGAGTGCCTTCCACCAAAGATAGGACATCCATAGCTTCATTTTGCAGCAGGTAAGAAAACAGAACACTGACAGCCTACAAGGCTTCCAACCAATTCATAAAACTCATCATTACCTTCCACAACAGACAAGATACTGAAATGAAGAGCATTTCTATCACCACAGTGGATCTCACACTACAGATTTTTCAGGTCTGTTCCATTACTGCTTATGCAGACAGAAAGAGCAACCACAGAACAAGATATATCACAGAAACTATTCTGGTAAGATTTACCTGTTTGGAAAAAGAAACTTAAATTAAAAAAACAAAACAAGACAAAACAACACCTCTACCCCCACACAACTCAGAACAAAACAACAACTAACATCACACACTCTAAGTCTGTTCCCAGGTGATAAATTGATTTTGTATTAGGCCTTCCTACACTACTGCCCTGAAACAGAGAGATGCTTGAACCTAAGCTCATTTCATCACTGCTGCCTAACAAACCATAATCTCCCTGTTACAGTCTGCTAGATTTACAGCAAAGGGAGCCATTTTATTTCACACTTGGTAGATAATCAGCATACAAAAGGAGGTAGGATGCAGTTTACTGTTGTCATTATAAACATATTATAGTACCACCAGGAAATTCTTTCATCTAAACTACGGAGCTTGCTAGTTTCTCAGTGTATCAGGCACTGCAGACTGTAAGTTTATAACATTTTATTTCACATTTGTACAAAAGGTGCATTTTTACTACCTATTTTATAGTTACCAATCTCCACTTGAAAGGAGCTATTGAAGGAGGAATGTTGTTTTCACAACTGTGGATCTGAGGTCTGATCCAACATGGAGAGACTGAGGGACATACAGCTATCAGACCTTGAATATAAAACAAAACCTCTTTGCACTAATTGCAGAATGCAAAGCAATTCTTGTGGTTAAAAATTAAGCTGAGGGGGAAGGTAAGAGAGCCGATAAATCATACCTTAAATGGAAATAAGGGGAGAGGCTCATTAGAATTGGATTAGTGAGAGAGGTAAACTGAGGCAGGACATCCAGGAATCGTCAAGTAGGCTGTGAACCCTGTAGTACCCAACCAATGGGAAAACAGGGGAGGGAATTTACGGCCAGGATTAGAGGAATATAAGCAGGGGCTTTTTGCCCTGTTTAGTGTGCCTACCACTAAGTAGAACACCTGGTTTTGCAAAATCATTACTAAAATATGCTTTGCTGAAACATCCTGCCTAAGCCCATTATAAGCAAGATAATAGTTTATTTGAGATTTGGGGGTTCATTCAGGAGGCAAAGTTGTCATTTTGGGGGTCCCTATCACCAAAAGACAGAAAGGCGTACCCCACTGATTGCCATGCTTCTGTGGATTGTCAGTGGGACTCCAGGAGGGACCAAGAGAAACCCTGAGGCTGTCACAACATGAGACTGCAACACTACAATCATGCTTTCACCCTCACAGTCCTTGGCAACTGTAGGCAACTGCTGTGGCTAAGTTATTCCAAGTGAGACACGACAGGTGGAAGCTCCTGGGCCCTACAACTTCCCTCACCCAAGCAGCAACAGGAACCTATGGAAATCTAGCGAAGGACACATGCCTTTCCCTGACAATATTCAAAATCCCTGAACTTTACATGAAACCCACAAAAACATCTTTTTACTTCAGACTCTGCATCAAAAATGTACTTGCAAGAGTAAAATCTGATAACAGCCTCAAACCATGAAACATCAAATAACCAGTAACTGACCTGAGAGAACCTGTCTGTGGGCACTAGCTCCTGTGAGAAATCCCATTCTCCCCAGCATGGATATGGAGCTTTGCACTAAGGTTATTACTTGCTGGCTGCTTTCATCATGACCACTGGCAGACTTAAGTCTTCAACAAATATCCAATGCTTGTTGTGTATCACCTATTTCTCCTGTTACTTTGCCAAGTTGGAAGTTTCTTTACTTGCCAAAGCTATTACAAGAATCCTTGTCCCTCTCTAACACACTGACATGCCATACAAGCCTGCAGCTGGCCTGCATACTGAGAGAGAGAAAAACACTGGATCAAGTTCTGAAAAACACTGCAGACCCAGTTTAGGAGTTTGTGAGAGGACTGTATCAAAATACAAAATAGATCTACTGGATACACAGGACAGGTATGAGTCTCAAAGCAGAGAGTGGTTTTCTTGCTTCTACTTACACTGCAGCTGAGCAGAAAGGTATTCAGCAGTAGTCTTCCCATGCAGTACACAGAGATTTTCAGCAAATATATTCTACTAAATGCAATACCGCTGAATCTCAATGCAACTGAAGACCCATGTAAGGAAATAACAGATATTTCCTTAGTAGCATGGGGAAGTCTTAAGCTAGCGGACATTGCACAGCAGAGTTTAATGTGGTAACATTACTCTTCAAGCAGGGGTAGGGCTTGATTTTGGAGATATTCTGTTCTAAGCTTTTGAGATGTAGTTGCAAATTGGGATGAAAGCATTTTTGTGGCCCTGCATGTTCATGCTGTCTGTGGAACAGGGTCCTGATTCCAACAATATTAGACCAAAAGACTTGAGGAACCAAGACGCAGAAGCCTCCCCCTAATACAGAGCAAGTTGAGTATGTTTTAAGAGATGTAATATCTGCATTATGTATTCGACTTACACATCAGAAAGGTCCTTACACTGAACTGTGACATCTTGGGGACGCTACTCAGGAATTCCAGCTGTGCACTGCAATTCTGACTCTCCAGCCAGCTGAAGACTGACATTTTAAAGACCTACGTCACACCTAAAAAAGGAAAGTTTGTATTTGTCAGAAAAAAGTAATCTTTTTCCACTCACTTTGTAATTATACTTCTTAAAAGCAGTTCATTTACTTAAATATTTTTTACTCCTGCCATAATTTCTCTCCTTAATGGACAACACAGGTTGAAGAAAAAGTTACATAAAACTGTGTTCAAAATGTATTCAGTAGATTTAGGGTTTTTTGAAAAAAAAAAAAGTATTGAAGATACAGCACAGTGGTGGTCAGGATTATAAAGAGTTCATTTTTCTATTAGAGACATTTTGTTTGTTTATTCAGCTATTCTCTGAAGCAATCCTTTCCTAAACTCACTGTAAATGTGTATAGCTCAGAAGAAGAAAAAATATACATATATTTGTATATATATATGCTCCATATATATATTTATGGAAGAAGATAAACATAAATGCCTGTTTTCTAACTAAGAAAATTTATTCTACACTACTTATCCTGATGATGGTGTTGCAGTCTAAGCTGGTAACTGGTATCCTTGCAGGACCCAATCTATATCCAGGAACTCCCGGGCTGACACTGAACCAAAGCAAGGCACTGGGAACTGGGTCAAATCATGGCACACACAGAACAAGAGAAGGGGATGAGAGCTGGGCACAATCTTCTTCTACTGGCAAGAGTACAGACAGATGAAAGAGACTGGGTGTGCACATGCCTGAGAGCTTGATGAAACTTGAAATGAGGCAGGGACTAGAAAAAGAAAGCAAGGGGACTGGGGAGCTCCCGTGCAGGGAAAAGAATTTAAAGTTTCAGATCAACAGTCTTTCTGACCAATTATCAGTTGCAATTACAAACTGAAATTAAACCAGCCTGGTATAAGTTCACACTATGTATCATAACAAGATAAAATCTCTCCCATGTAGGCATCCTTTCAGGATCAAAAGCACTATTTGATCCAACTACAATACTAAGAACGAAGATGCAAATGAAAGATCAAACTTTGCTTTGCAAATCTTTGCTCATACAATCCAAGTCAACAGTTACTTCTGCAGACTAAAGAACTGTTCAGACAGAGATACTATCCAGTGTTTATTGTCTGTTAACTGAAAGTGATCTTCATGGTTACGAGGTTTTCCATTTGTATCCAAAAATGGTTCAGCAGGAAACAAATATTTTCAGGAGTTATTAGAACTAAAATTCAAAACAGAGTGAAGGTCATGCAGAAACAAACTAATTCTCCCTGTGGGAAGCCTGGCAGGTATGCCAAAATATCCAGAGGAAGCAACATTCAAAAACAAATCCCTAAAGACTCCATACTTTACTCTTAAAAACAGAACACATTTAAAAAAAAAAAAAAAAACAAACTTTCAGAAAGCTCTTTGAATCTGCCCCAAAGTAAGCCACAGCCTCTGGTTAAATAACTGCAGAGTAACTATTGAGCAAGTCTGCAATTGAAAAGCTGAAATACTAACTTCCCTATGAGAGACAGGTCTTGTTGGTCACTACCCCCAGTCCAAGATAGAACAGGAACATGGGATGTGGGTGACTGGGAAATCTTCCTATGTAAAGATGAGTATCTTGTAGCATGGAACCCTCCATGTTAGTCTAAGGGTAATATTACAAGCAAATATATCCAACACACGTAAATGTATATCTTGCTATGAATAATTAGGTGAAATTTTGGCAACATTACTGTAGTAAAATGGAAATTTATAAGGAAGAAGGTAACAACACAGATAAACAAACCTGAGCTTTGTCTGAAGCATTCTGAAAAAGGAAACGCTGAAATAGTTTTGCAAAACACCCACAAACCTACACAAGACTTAAAAAAATGTTATAGATGAAGTTTGCAGTTAACACTGCAAGTCCTACACTTCTCCTCCTTCCTACCCATCTACAACAAACTCAAACCAAACGTTTATCATGGAAACTGTAAAACGTATTAGTTCTTCATGACAACAAATACTCTTAAAAAAAAATTTAACTTCATAATCTGAGTTTTACCCACTGTGTGTCATCATTTCATCGCCAAGGTGCAATTCAGGAACACACACAGCAGCATGCAGCCAAGCTACTTACGCTGTCTGGAAAGGCACCTGCTAAGATCACGCTGCAGAAATAATTCACAATTGCAGCAAAGCTGCACACAACATCATCAGCTCGCCGATTCTGACAGATATATGTCGACCGTGAAGTAGGGAGGAAATAACTTATACAAAATTGAGTATTAACAAAAAGTAACACTCCAACCCCGGCAGGACCCAAGCGCTTCAGTAGGTGCACGGACCTTGGCGCTGCGCCGGCCAGCGCCCGCCGCGGTCCCGCCATTCCGGCCTGCCCCCCAAGCGGCGGAGATCAGCTGCATCCCCGACGGCCTCCTCCGCCTCGGGAAAGCCTCGGAAGGAAGGCCCGGGTCGGCCTGGCCCAGCCTGTGCCACCGAGGCCGCGGCCCTTTTGGCCCGGCGGCGCCTTCGACGTCCGGATCGGCCCGGAGGCACCCGACCCCAGTCGCCACTCCAGAAACTTCCCACCCGTCCCGGCCCCGGCACCAGTCCGGGCGCCGCGCTCACGCCGACCCCCCACGTCCCCCAATGGCGGCGGCGGGACCACCCTGAGCACGCCCTGCGGGGAGAGAGGGAGGGGAAGGGCTACGTGTGCATGCGCCCGCCCTGAGTATCACTGCCCAGCCCACCCAGCGAGCCGCGGGGCAGCCGATTCCCTACGCCCGGCCCGCCACGGGGAGGGGAGAGGAGCTATGAAGATGGGAGGGGAGGCCGGCCGCGTTCCCGGTCCGGCCCGCAACGAGACGCCGAGAAGAGGCGGTGGGAGGCCCCGGCACCCTCCTCCGCCGAGCGTAGCACGCCCCCTCGCTCCCGTGCAGCGCCCCAGGACGCCGCCACGGCCCGCACTCACCCGCCGAACCCAGCAGTAGCCACAGCAGCCACATAGCCCCAGCGCTGACCGCTCCGCCAACTTTGGGGCTACTCCGCCGACCCTCCCCCGACGGAGCCTGCGGCCGCTGGCGGAGAGAAGGGGGGGGGAGGGACAGAGGGCGGTGCCCGCCACCGCCCCGCCCCGCCCCGCCCCGCCCTGCAGTTTGCCACCGCCCCGGCCTGGCGGCGGGTCACCGCACCCCGCCGGGGCGGGGCCTGGGCTCGGGGCGCCGCTGAGAGACCGGCGAGGGGCCACGCCCCGGGCCGGAGAGTCGGACAGGAAGTCTAGCGGGTGAAAGCAGCCAGGGCCCCCGGTGCATGGGGCGTTGCCTGGAGCCCGCCCCGTAGGATCATCCCTCTCTCCTAGTCAGGAGAGCGGGCAGCGCGGCTCGGATTGTCGCCGAGCATGACAGCCCTGCAGGCCGCGCCGGTGACCCGGCCTTTTGCTCCATGGCTGTCATCTGCAGTGCTGGCAGACCGCACGGCTCTGCTTCGGCCTGCCTGGTGGCACTGGGATGTTGCTGCTGGCAACGACCAGCGAGTTGCTCGTAGTGCATCGCGACAGCACACTGAGATACCTCATCTTTCTCAAAACTGTTGTGCATCAGACACCTACAGCCAGTTTTGAGGACCGTGGAGGGTTGTGTTGGCATTAGCGTGTCATACACCAAACCCCCCACTTGCCGTGTAGTGGCAGGCAGGAGCACTTCAGTGACGCCTGGAAGAGTTTAGGTCAGAGCTGCACCCCTGCAGACAGCCTATATCTTCGTGAGGCACATGAGTGCTCACTCTGCCTTTTCTGAAATAACGAAGGGGTATGGTGCTATGAAAAAGCCTCCCTTTCCACTCTCTGACACTCCTCTTATCTTCATTCCCTAACTGGAGGACAAGACATTTTCATTATAACCAGTTAATTAGGGGTAGACTGTGGCATTTAATATCCTTGTAAACCTCTGAAACCGAGCATTTAGGAAACTTAAATTGCATTTTCAGCCTAAGGGCCCAATCCTGATCCCACTTGTCTTCAATGGGAGGAGGAGTGGGCCTCGTTTTGAGGAACATTATTTTTCAGTATATAGTGACCAGGAGTGAAAAAACCCATGTTAGTATATGAAGCATTCTGCTTTTATGGGAATATCGCTGCCTATTCATTAAGTGGTACCTTTTGATTGTAAAGTATTCCTCTGTGTGTGTGTCAAGTGCGTAAGTAGATCTGCATGTTCATACGGTGAAGTTTAGCTCCCTAAAAAGCTTGCAGCATGTAGTTACTAGCTCAAGAAGAAAACTTAGTGCAGAAGGTATTTTAGCTAAGAATTAAAGCCAGCTGACAAGAGTAAAAACCTGCCAAATGATTTCTAAAGCTGTGTTTAGCTAATCTGCACAAAATACTGTTTCAAGCAGAATTCTTAGAATTCATTTTTAGTATAGTCAGAGGAGCATGAGGACATTTATTGGTAAGGATTTCACATAATTTGGAAAAAATGAATTTAATTTTTTATTTAAAATAAGACTTTTGTACAAATATCCAGATTCAGTTTCTGTTCTTTAATAGTTTTTTAGCTCCTGATAGCTAATTCCTATGTAGAACTCACCTTGGGAACCAGTTTCCAGAAGAGGACTTGAGGTGAAAGAGCTTATTCTGAACACTGAGGGATGTGACTGTGGGAATTTCCTCTGCCTACCAGGATTCTGATTCTGCCGGGGGTCCCAGTGTGACAACCCAGCACAGCCCATTTCACCACTCAGTGGGCTTGGACCAACTCACCCTGATTACATGCAGCAACAGGAGTTGAGATGAAGCAAGATGGATGGGTGCCTCCTTGACAGTTACCAAAAAACAAGATCTAGTTCACTAAGAGGCTAAGTAGGAAGCTCTCAGGCTAGGCTGTGAAAGCATTTTATTCACCTCAGTTTCTTAGCACAGGATAAAGGATCCAGTGTGATTCATGGTTAACTTGTGGATATTGGGTTACCTAGTTAAAAGTATAATCCCTGTAAAACAAAAAGATGAAGGGAGAGCAAAGGCAAAGAAACCTCAGTAATCTCATCAGGCGAAAGAGCGCACAACGTTGGCTGCTGCCAAGCACATCAGAGAAGGCTCATTAGACCTTGGAACCTGGTGTGAAGCCCACCAAGATAAACCAACCAAGAAACTGTCTCCCAGATGCCTTGAAAACTAAGGGTGGTTATTGCCTACAGGGCACATTAAGGGATGAAATGGGAACAGCATTTTGGGAACATTCAAGAATTAATATACAGTGTTTAGGGCGAGGAGCAAAGGAGGGGAAAGGGAAAGATTCAGGTGGATCAGGGAGGAAAAAAACATGGAAAATAAAGGGAAAAGGGGATGAAAGTGGCTAGCTAAGTGTAGCCGAGCCCTGTGTTTGATCACCACAGTCTATCCTATAATCTAATTAAATCCTGTTTCTAGCTGTGTTACATGTAGATGCACTGTCAATTCTGAGTGTGTGTGTGAACACTAGCAAACTTCAAACTAGGTTAGCCCACAAACAAGAGTTCTGAGTAGCAGTAACTGAGTGGGACCACAGACCTCAGATAAACAACACACATGCTGATTCTCTTTACCCTCCTTCCAGTTTTATCATCACATGGGATGGAATAGGAAAATTCGGTCTGTAAACAATTGGCTACAAGACTGGTGCTACAGGCAGGGCTTTGGGTTCTTTGATAACAGCTGGTTTTACAAGACATCAGTCCAAACAGTGATATGTGGGAAAGGTTTATCTCACAGGAGCAAAAGGATGTCGGGTCAGGAATTAGCAGGGCTCAATGGGAAAGCTTTAAACGACACTCAAAGGGGGCTTGCATCAGTGGGGCAGGAGTTGATGAAGGCTGGGAGGCCTCCTATCCCCCTAGGGTGAAATAGATGTGCTTAGCTCACTCTCTGAAATGCCTGTACACCAATGTGTGCAGCATGGGGAATAAGCAGGAGGAGTCAGAAACCTGTGTTTGGGCAGGAGATTATGACCTAGTGGCGATTACAGAGACATGGTGAGACAGCACACATGACTGGAATGTGGTCATGGATGGCTATGTCCTTTTCAGGAAAGACAGGCCAGCCAGGCGTGATGGTGGAGTTGCTCTTTATGTGAGAGAGCAACTACAATGTATTGAGTATTGTCCACGCACGGATGAGGAGTGAGTTGAGAGTCTATGGGTGAAAATTAAGGGGCAGGCTGGCAAGGGTGATGCTATCATGGGCATCTATTATAGGCCACCAGATCAGGGTGAGGAGGTTGATGAGGCCACCTACAGACAGATGAGAGCAGCCTCGCAACTACAGGCCCTGGTTGTTGTGGGGGATTTTAACTTCCCTGATGTTTGTTGGAAGAACTACTCAGCCAGCCAGCTGCAGTCTAGGAGGTTTCTCCAGTGCCTTGACAATGACTTTCTGATGCAAAGGGTGGAGGAGCTGACTAGAAGAGGTACACTGCTGGACCTCATCCTCACTGACAAGGAGGGTCTGGTTGAAACGGTAAAGGTTGAGGGCTGCCTTGGTTGCAGCGACCATGAGATGGTGGAGTTCAGGATCTCATGTGGCAGGAACAGGATAGCAAGCAGGATTGCAACCCTGGACTGCAGCAGAGCAAACTTTGGCCTTTTCAGGCAATTGCTGGGGGAAATCCCATGGGCAAAGCTGCTTGAAGGTAGAGGAGCCCAAGACAGTTTGTTAGTGTTCAGGGACTGTTTCTACTGGGCACAAGATCAGAGCATTCCAACACATAAGAAGTCAAGGAAGAGAGTCAGGAGACCTGTGTGGTTAAACAGGGAACTGCTGGGTATGCTAAAGTGAAAGAGGAGGGTTTATAGACCATGGAAGGAGGGTCTGGCCACTTGGGGAGAATATAAGGCTGTTGTCAGAGGGTGTAGGGAGGCAACTAGGAAAGCTAAGGCCTCCTTAGCATTAAACCTGGCGAGAGGGGTCAAGGACAATCGGAAGATCTTTTTCAAATACATGGCAGATAAAACTAACACCAGAGGCAATGTAGGCCTACTGATGAATGAGGTGGGTGCCCTGGTGACAGAAGATACAGAGAAGGCAGAGTTACTGAATGCCTTCTTTATCTCTGTCTACACTTCCAGAAGCTGTCCTGAGGAGCCACATACCCCTGAGACCCCAGAGGAAGGCAGGACAATGGAAGAGTTTTCCTCGGTTGATGAGGACTGGGCTAGGGAGCAATTAGGCAATCTGGAGATCTAAAAATCCATGGGTCCAGATGGGATGCACCCACGGCTGCTGAGGGAACTGGCTGAGGTCATTGCTGGGCCATTCTCCATCATTTTTGCCAAGTCTTGGGAAATGGGAGAGGTGCCTGAGGATTGGAGTAAAGCAAATGTCACTCCAATCTTCAAAAAGGGCAAGAAGGAGGACCTGGGTAACTATAGACCGGTCAGCCTCACCTCCATCCCTGGGAAACTGATGGAACAACTTGTCCGTGGTGCCCTCTCAAGGCATATCAGGGATAAGAGGGTCATTAGGGGCAGTCAACATGGCTTCACCAAAGGAAATTCATACTTGACCAACCTCATTGACTTTTATGAGGACATAACAAGATGGATGGATGATGGCAGAGCAGTGGATGTGGTCCACCTTGACTTGAGTAAGGTATTTGATACAGTCACGTCCACCTTGACTTGAGTAAGGTATTTGATACAGTCTCCCATAGCATCCTTACAGCTAAACTGAGGGAGTGTGCGGCGATTAGAAACAACGCATACCAGGACGCAGATAGAGATTCACGCAGAGGCAGAGATCTTGTTAGGAAGGAGCACATAGCCTGGCCAAGCAGAGAGCTGACTTAGGCCTAGGCTGCCTTTTTTATTCACCATTGACAATTTATAGGATTTACAGGTATGGACCTGGACTGAGATGTTTACAAAAGGTGTTTTTCCACTAATTGTTATTAAAAACACCCAAACTGATGTGATGTTTGTCTCACTTGTTTTTCCGCTCATTCACAGACCAGGCCCAAGGACATTCACACATCCCATGCACTTGGGGGCGGTTATCCGGCCCAAAATACCATTCTCACGAGTCTGGCCTATAACCTTTTACAATTATGAGAAACGTATTTCAAAGGAATCTGTCCAAGGCCCTTTATATATTATTATGTCAGTATTATGTCTTCGACCATCCAGGTGGTCATGTTAGTATTGATCTTCCTTTATCATCCGGATGGCTGGAACCGCATATCTTGCTTTCCCACATTTTGCTTTCCAACAGGAGTGTGGTATAGACAACCGAGTAGAGAGGGAGACTGTGAACTGGCTGAAGGAAAGAAGCCAGAGAGTTGTGGTCCATGGGGTGGAGTCTTGTTGGAAGCCTGTATCTAGTGGAATGCCTCAGGGGTCAGTAGTGGGGCCTGTATTATTCAATATATTTATCAACTATTTGGACGACGAAATAGAGTGTACTATCAGCAAGTTTGCTGATGACACTAAGCTGGGAGGAGTGGCTGACACGCCAGAAGGCTGTGCCGCCATCCAGCGAGACCTGGACAGGCTGGGGAGTTGGGCAGGGAAAAATGTAATGAAATATAACAAGGGAAACTGTAGAGTCTTGCATCTGGGTAGGAACAACCCCAGGTTCCAGTATAAGTTGGGGAATGACCTATTAGAGAGCAGCGTAGGAGAAAGGGACCTAGGGGTCCTGGTGGACAGCAGGATGACCATGAGCCAGCACTGTGCCCTTGTGGCCAGGAAGGCCAATGGCATCCTGGGGTGTGTTAGAAAGGGAGTGGTTAGCAGGTCAAGAGAGGTTCTCCTTCCCCTCTACTCTGCCCTGGTGAGACCACACCTGGAATATTGTGTCCAGTTCTGGGCCCCTCAGTTCAAGAAGGACAGGGAACTGCTGAAAAGAGTCCAGTGCAGAGCAACAAAGATGATTAAGGGAGTGGAGCACCTCCCTTATGAGGAAAGGCTGAGGGAGGTGGGTCTCTTTAGCTTGGAGAAGAGGAGAATGAGGGGTGACCTCATTAATGTTTACAAATATATAGAGGGTGAGTGTCATGAGAATGGAGCCAGGCTCTTCTTGGTGACAACCAATGGTAAGACAAGGAGTAATGGGTTCAAACTGGAACAGAAGAGGTTCCACTTAAATTTGAGAAGAAACTTCTTCTCAGTGAGGGTGACAGAGCACTGGAACAGTCTGCCCAGGGGGGTTGTGGAGTCTGCTACTCTCAAGACATTCAAAACCCACCTGGACACATTCCTGTGTAACCTCATGTAAGTGTTCCTGCTCTGGCAGGCGGATTGGACTAGATGATCTTTTGAGGTCCTTTCCAATCCCTAACATTCTGTGATTCTGTGATTCTGTGAACTGCCTTCATATCACCAGGGTGGATTTCTGGTTTTGTACCTGGAAGCAAGATGTCATCCCAGCTCTGTTGCAGACTTTGTGTGGCTTTAGCAAGTCACTCTTGTCCTCCCATGTGTTAACTCTCAATGAAACTACAGGCCATCTACAGCACAAAAGTATTGCAAGGATAAATAAATAATTTCAGGTTGCTCAGAATGTGGGTAGATTCTGAATAGCTACCAGTAATGCAGGGTACCAGCTGATGATCAGAACAAACAAGGAATATACTCTGAAAAAAAATAATATTTTCTTGCTTCTATTAGCTTCACAATAAATTATGCTAGAGTAACCAAGAACTGTGCTTAGCCTGTGGGCTTGGCAGGATCTGTTACAAGAAAGCTAGTTCTTCTAGCTTTGCACACTATGGCTAAGGGCTAGAAAGGGAAATTTTCTTCAGAGCCAAGCTCATCAGGGAAGGCTTATCTATTTCCTTCCTTCCGTACACTAAAAGATGTGGGATTTTGCTGCTGGATTTTAGTTTTCAAATGCAGCTTCACCTAGTGCACTGTCTTGAAATGAAATTATAAGTCCTCTAGTCTATAGACATTCCAGTCTCCTGATATCAAACATCATTTAGTGAAACCGCTCGTGATGGCAGTGTCCACATGGCTCAAGTTGGTTGTCTCTTCCACAGGAAGGCTTCAGGGAAGCTGAACTAGGGACAGATGTAATGGGAGTACTGTATAGCACAGGTGCTGAATTAGATGGAAGAGATACAGAGACTTTCTCTCCCTCCATATCATAGCTGTATTCGTTCCTGCTTAGGAATGTCTTTGTGGCAAATCTGTGAATAAATCAGGTGCTCTTTCAGCAAATTGTGTGTCCAAGTTTAGGCTTCTGATGACAGTAGAATAGGTGTGAGAATATCTGGCTTTGGCATAAAGTTCTCCATATTACTCTGTTGCCAAGGGGCAGGCATTTTATCTTTGTAATGCAAATCTGCCACCAGGACTGTGGAATTTAACCACTTTTTGGTTGCATATTCTTTTGAGATGCCCACATGAAAGATAATCAATAACATAAAGGGTTTCCTGTGAAAAAAAAAAAAATCCAAAAGTATATTGAAACTAATCTCTGCCAATTATTAGCCTAAAGAGTACACTTTTTAGGTTATTGGGGATAGCAGATTGTCTTCAACTCATATTGGCAGACGTGCTGGTTCTTACTCTGGGGGACAAAGGATTATTTAGAAGTACATTAAAGAGGATCCACATCTTCAAGAGAATCTGGCCTCCCTAGGAGATACCAGTGCTCAAATTTTTCATTTCTCGTTTCTAACCAGCTCAGTGTACAATTCATATTTCTTTTCACAATCAGTCCTGTAATATAGAAATCGATTTTTTAGGGAGTTCACACTGATTTGAGGCAAAAGAACAAAATGCAATCATGTCTCTAGATGCAAGCTAAATTTGCTGGCTTCAATCTGGGAATAGTGCTCTGAAAAAAAGTAATTCTAGTCATTTATATGTGTCATGCCCAGTGACAGGATTGATGGTGATGAAAAGTCTGTGTTAATTAAGGATAAAAATTTGTAATGATATATTGCAATATTTTGTATATGACTAAAATGTCACATAGCAAGCAAGGAAGTTTTGAACTGTGCTTAGCAACAGCTTTTTGATGGATTCAAAATAGTAATAATAATGTCATTTTAAAATAGTTCAGCAAAATGATAAATGTAGATCCAAATACATTTATAAATTTGTCATCATCATTAACATCTATCAAATTAAACAGATATGTTAGCATATCAGCGTATATCCATCTATCCATTAGAATTTGTCTCCGTTATGGCTTTGCAATGATTTGATCTTTAGCTCTGCATGAAGCTTAAAGCTCTCTTGACTGTTGCAACATTATTCTCTTTAGAAAACAGAATCAGAGATCAGTTTTCAAAGCAGAAGTCTTAATAGGTATTCATATTCCCTCCTGTCACTTGTATGCTTATCTCATAACATCTTAACATGTGAAGGTGTCACAGAGGCACCCCGAAGTTAGTTTAGATGGACAACAGGGTCCAAAACAAACTTTTATTTGGTAAAGAAGGTGCAGTAGATTAATCGGTGGAAAACAGGGTTTTAGCTCTCCAATAGTGACATAATTATGTTATAAATGAAGACAAGTCTTTGAGCCAATTAATTAATTTTATTGAGCAAGTGAATTTAAAGCAGCAGTAATTAGGCAAAACAGCGCTGGGTGACCGGGGGAAGCTCAGTTCCGCCACAGCACAAAACTCAACTTTTCGTATGTGCTTATATATGTTATACACTTGTTCACGTGCTGGGACACCCTGACGAGTTAGCTCCTGGTTGGCTAGTCAACAGTGAAAGATGTTGCTGGGTGTCGCTTGGTGTTTCTGCCTCTGGAGTTCTGTTATCTGTTACACCATCTGGGAGCTCTGTTATCTGTTGCACCATCTGGCCATTGGCTTGGTTGGGGTCCGGCATCCGGCCGTTGGCTTGGTTGGGGCCCGGCATCCGGCCATTGGCTTAACTACTATTTTTTACAAAATATAATGAAACTTGCACAAACGCAATTACTTCTTACAACGATATGCATGATATGATTGAACCCTACTCGATTTGTTCAACAACCTTGACCATTATTTATTACAATTCCCCCCTTTCCTCTCGAGCATCTATTTGTTGATCAAATCGAGTTACCGCTTCTTGGGCTAGTAAGATCATTTCAGCTTCTTCATCAGTACCATATCTTTGTAGCAGCATAAGGTGTACCTGCTCTACACGGCTTTTAACTAGTCCTATAAGTCGATTTAGGATACATCACATCTTCTTGATGGTATAATATCCTTGGAATAATGGTAACTGACATGCAATACTCTCGGGAACTGTTAAACACCTTTAAAGACACACATGGAGTAAGTCCCGTCCTGGAACATATCCATTTTGTTCCATTCGGGGGAATAATATATCTTGTGGTTTCATTAAGGCTCGGTATGATCTTACCACAAAGTGACCTCTTGGAATTTGGTACTTTACCTATACAAGTCCCTATCCCAGTTACATGTTGCATAGTTATCCCTCTTTACTGCTTTTCCCAAAGACACTGAATAGGCGCAGACTCCTTGCTTGTGGTATACAGACGATTATCCCCTATAGCTTCATAAAAAGGAGGATTAACGTTATAACACAACCAGCAACCAGTGGTTAGGTTGGGTTGAGTATAGTTTAGGGTTTGATAAGTAGCCCGGATAATTTCCCACAGAGGATTCAAAGATTCTGAGGCTTCAGTATTCAGAGATTTCAAGGCTTCAGTGACAGTTTCCTCTCTTACTATTATATTCTCATTTTCTACTGTCTTTGTTTCCCTGCCTAGAGGGGGAGGGGATTTTGCTACTGGATTGGGACCTATTGCTCGAAAGGTCGGTTTAACTTCTTCCTTCTTTATGATAAACATGCCTCCTCTGTCATTACCCGGCTGATAATACCGCATTCCCCAGGTTTTTCCAACAAGCCATCCATTATGTTCAGGATTTGTTATGTTCATGACTATGTATTTACAGTTGCCATTGGGTTCTAGTTTCCCACGGCGAGCCAATTGCATCCCGCCCCTGAGTCACTTAGAGGAAATGCATCCTGGAGGTCCCATTCAACCTTTAAAAACTTATCCACATTGGCCTGAGGAATCTGCCAATTTGAGGCAATCGTTTCACACCCCCAGTAAGCGCAATAATAGTGTCCTGAGGTATTACAAAATGAGGGCCCTGTGCTAGGGCACATATAAAACCCCCTTTCATTAAGGCATGGCTTAACCTGAACTAATTGGCATAAGGTTGGAGTAAAAGAGGGTGACCCTGATGTGGTTTGTTGTTGTATTATCGTTTGGTCCTCCCATCGATAGAGGGTCCATTTAAAAGGTTGATGGGAACTCCCTTGGTTTATTGCTATTATTACCGGTAAGGTAAGGAGGATTAGGGAGAGTGACCCAGCCCTTAGTTGGCTGAAAATCAGCCAGTGGAGGTTCATTTTGTTGAGGGTTGTTCTGCTTAATGGAGCTGCTTTATTTTAGAAGTTTTCGGAGGCACTTGCCAATCCCCACAGGGATACCCCTCTGCCTTGCCCTGGGCCTACTCTGTTGCTTCAGAGTAGCCGGGTAAGTTATCTTCTCGGCAGCAGTTGTAGTCTTCAGGGAACTGCCTCCTGAATTCTCTTCTTGTTCTGCCACAACCCACTTTCTAATACTCAACCCAATAGGGCTATTTTCGAATACAAGGTTTTGGCCACTGTCCCGAATCCTCACAGGGTTTGGAACACTTCCTGTATCTTTTCTTACCAAAACGCTTCTTACAATTCCTCTTGGTTATTTCCCAAATGTCTGGACTTACAGTCCAAACAGAGGGTACCTGAATAGTTTTATTACACCCTATATCCCTAAGTTCTTCCTCTAATTGTGCAACAGTTTTATACCAATCTCTTCTACAGTATTCGTAACTAGGATCCGTGCTATGTTCTCGTCCAGTGATTATTAATATCCTAATGGTATCTAAGGTTTTTCCCCATCACTCATTACACCATCATTCAACATAAGGAAACTTTTTCCACTGCTGTATCCCGCACCCGTTACACACGCGACATACCCACGGATTGCATTGCTTACATACAGGACATGCGATGTGCGACTTCTATAATTCCTTACAATTGTCCATAAAAAGCCTGGTATCCAGGGCTATGCGTCATGTGTCTGTTTCCTCTTGAAGGTCAGCTTCAACTCATCCGGTTTCCCGGCGACTTCCCAGTCTGTGTGCAGAATAGGACCCTTTACTCGACTAGGTGTGTCCAACCTCTTTCCGCGGTGCAGACTGTGGTATCTGTGGTGAGTAAAACAAGGAAAGGTCCCTCCCAGCGAGGGGTTAACGATGATTCCTTCCATGTTTTTATGAGTACTTGATCTCCTGGTTTAATACTATGTATTGCTATATCTAAAGGTGGTCTTTGAACCACCAGGCCTCGCTTTAACAGTTCTTGCCTGCTTTTCATGAGCTCTATAAGGTATTCTTGTAACATCTTTTCTTCCACTTTAGGGTGTTCTATTGGTTTCTCCAAATCATAGGGCACTCCATATAACATTTCAAAGGAGGAAAGTCCTGTATCAGCCCTCGGTTGTGTCCTTATGTTCAAGAGGGCTAAGGGGAGGCACTTCACCCAGCTCATTTTGGTCTCTATCCTCCAAAGTTTGCTTTATTAAGGTCTCATGTATTAATCCTTCACCTTGAGAATTCATTAGGCCTCTCTCTTCTCAAATTTTTCCGAATGTGTGAACTACCCCAAATGCATATTTAGAATCCGTAAATATTGTTCCTCTCTTATCTTTTAACAACTGTAATGCCCTCAATACTGCGAATAGTTCGCAGGCTTGTGCCGACCAACTTATGTTAAGGGGACCCGATTCTTTAATTGTCCAACTGTTCCTGTCTATTATAGCGTATCCTGACTTCCTTTTCCCGTACACTACCCGCGATGATCCATCTACAAACAATTTTTCTCCACATAACAACTCCTCTTCCTCTAAATACTCCCTTATCTTGGTTTGATATTCTATTACCCTGATACAATCATGGGAAGGAGATTCACTCGGTTCCCCATAGAAAAATTGGGCTGAATTCTGTAAATTAGTGGTTTCAAGCTCTAACTTAGGAGAGTGCAATAGGATTCCTTCATATTTCAGTAACCTAGCATTCGTAATCCATTTGTCAGCTTTCTGCTGTAATACCCCTCGTATATTATGAGGTGTGTATACCTTTAATTCTCCTCCCATAGTTATTTTCCCGACTTCTTCGACTAAGAGAGCAGTAGCAACTATGGCCTGTAAACAGGTAGGCCAGCCGCGACTAACTGGATCTAATAATTTGGAATAATATCCTACGGGTTTCTTTTTACTTGCCAATCTTCCAATTTTTCTAACTTCTTTCTAATATCCGGCCATGACTTTGCCACAAACTGAGTTTTTAAAAGAGCTTGCCCAACCGGTGTCGTAGGGTCTATCCCGGAGTAAAGCTGCAAGCTCTTTCTTAATCTTTCAAACCATTCTGTGGGAGTCTCATCTTTCTTTTGTTGTTCATTAAAGGCTTTATTTATATTCTGCCCTTGAGGGACCGAGTTCTTAATCCGTTGTACGATTATAGTGCGGAGATCTCCCATATGGCCCCTGTGTTCCGGGTTTTAATTATCCCAATTAGGGCGCTGCTGGTTTCCCCAGACATACATACAATAATATACCATTTTCTCTTTACTCTTGTTTCTTGTGCAAAATGCACCTTCCCAATTTTTGAGCATAAGGCCCAATGGGGAATCTTGGGGAATATCCGGTGACCTCTCCTTGGGTCCCTTCCCCATGAGATCAGAGGGCTTGCTCTTCCTCTGTCCCATCTTCTGGAGTGCCTTCTTTCACACACACACACACACCCCTCGTTCGTGGCTCACGCCCTCGCGGGCAATGAGAACCGCACTACTAGAGAGTCCCACCCTGCCTTACGGCAGGGTCCACACTCGCTTCGCTTCCTCCCCAAAAAGGCCGGGGGGGGGCGTCTCGTTCAAGCACACTCCAGGAAACCCACCCCAACCGAACGGAATCGCTTTCTATACTTACCCTCCCTGAGGTCTTCATCCGGTTCTTCGTGCGCAAAGTTTTACGGGGCTTGATTCTTTTGCCTGATTACCTGAATTTAGGGTTCGGAGGTTAAGGTTTCGGGGCGATCCTTCGTCCACTCCAGGGCCGTCTGAAACTGGGACGGGGCGCCTCCCTGAAGTTTAGAAGTTCCTCCGAGAAATCCTTAATCCGAGTCACGGCACCAAAAATTGTTATAAATGAAGACAAGTCTTTGAGCCAATTAATTAATTTTGTTGAGCAAGCGAATTTAAAGCAGCAGTAATTAGGCAAAACAGCGCTGGGTGACCGGGGGAAGCTCAGTTCCGCCACGGCACAAAACTCAACTTTTCGTATGTGCTTATATATGTTATACACTTGTTCACGCGCTGGGACACCCTGACGAGTTAGCTCCTGGTTGGCTAGTCGACAGTGAAAGATGTTGCTGGGTGTCACTTGGTGTTTCTGCCTCTGGAGTTCTGTTATCTGTTACACCATCTGGGAGCTCTGTTATCTGTTGCACCATCCGGCCATTGGCTTGGTTGGGGTCCGGCATCCGGCCGTTGGCTTGGTTGGGGCCCGGCATCCAGCCATTGGCTTAACTACTATTTTTTACAAAATATAATGAAACTTGCACAAACGCAATTACTTCTTACAACGATATGCATGATATGATTGAACCCTACTCGATTTGTTCAACAACCTTGACCATTATTTATTACAAATACAGGTTCGAGTATCAGTTGAGGTAATTATTGAGATGCAGCAAATAATAACATCAGAGATCCACAGTGTGCATACACGTGGCTCACCAAAAACAATGTCAGAGCCGTCCCTGACTCCAGGAAAAGTATACACTTGCCTGAATCTGGCAAGGAATTATTAAAGAAAATACACGTGCTTATATTTAAGCACAGAATAAGCACCCGCAATCCTGCAAGGAATTATTAAAGAAAATACACGTGCTTATATTTAAGCACGGGATAAGTCCCCACCCAAGTGGCTAGGAATTACTTCACTCACCTACATGTGGAGATGAGGCAAACAGCGTCCCAGTCCTGGCAGGGCGCTCAGCCGCAGCACTTGACCCGCGCTCTGAGAGGTCCACACAACGGGGACAAACCTCGGCGGGAGAGGTCCCGTTTTTAAAGCCTTGTAAGATCTGACTGTGGGCATTCCAGAAGCTTCTCTCTGCCCCCACTCTGGCTGTGGGGTGCCCTGAAGCTTCTAAGCACCCCCAGTCTGTTTGTGGGCACCCAGCAGCTCCTTGGCGCCTCTGCGCCCCAACTCCTCCTCTCTCTTAACGACTCTGATCAATCGGTTCTGGGGTCAAACAAAAGAAGCTGTTACCCCCATTGTAGGAAAGGGTGGGGATGTGTCTGCACTTTCCACCTCGAAGGAAGAAGGCGGGTGGGGGGAGAAAGAGGGGTGTGCATCTGCCACTGAAGGGTTATGAACTGTATGTACTGGTGTGGTCCTTGTCACTGTGCCAGTGGAAAACATAAGGATCAGGTCAAAAGTAAGGAACAGTTCTCAGACATGTGATTACATTGACAGCCTTCTCAAAAAAAGCAAACTGAAATATGATTGAGCTCAAAGAATGAGACAAGCCTCTTCCATCCCCTGCATACTATGGGATCCAGAGCCTGCAGCAACAGGAAGCACCTGGGTAAACTAATACACCTTTCCCTGGGCTCTGGATGTGCCAGGCTTGGATTCAGGCATCTGCTCAGTTGCCGTGGCCTGCCTCTGTGCTACCAGGAGCTCGCTCTTCACAGCTGCCTGAGCCAACGTGAACAGCTAATACTGGGACTCATCTCTGCAGATTCAAGCTACTCCATAGTCCTTGTGCAAAAAGGGTTTTAAATGAGCAACCAGAAAGAGTAGATTATGATGGATCCTATCTGGAATATTCTGGTAGTGCAAATTAAGCTAGCTTTAATGTTAAATCCTCTTCCTCCTGCCAGGTCTCAGAATGTTAGAAAATGTGCAGAAACTCCTTGCTCTACAATAGCTGCTGGCTCTTCTGTTCTGCTGCCATGGAAAGGGAAGCCCCTGAATCTCTGGCCTATTAATTTTCATTTTTGATTCACACAATATGCAAAGAACCCGTGCTGTACATCTCCAATTTGGCCTGAGTTGCAGCTGTAATGGCTGTCGAGGGTTAAGATTGCGGGGTGACAATAAAACCCTGGCAGATGTATTGTTAACCTCCTCTCCCTCCCCACTTCCCCCTTTCGCCCCTCCCTCTCCCCCCTTCCACTCAGGACAGGCGATCGGGAGGGAAAGAAGGACAGAGAGAAGAGAGTTGGAAAAATTAAAGATGTTTTACTAATGCTACTAATAAGAATAGAGAGAAATAATACAAAATATACAAAACCAATCTTGAAAGTCTCAGCAACTGCAGAGCCAGCACCCAAAGTCCTGGATTAGACTCTGCAGCCAACCAGAGCTGGATTCAGTCTGTCACTAGGCCTCAGTTTGCAGGGACGACTAGCAAGGTCCTCTCCTAATGTTGGCCATAGGGAAAAGGGAAAAAAGGGATGAGATTCTAGTGATCTCCCACTTTTATATGAAGTATTCACGTGAATGGAATGTTATACACAGTTGGTCAGTTTCTTGGTCACTTGTTTCTCGTTGCCCCTCTTGCGAGATGTCCATCCGTGCTTATCAATAAGTTTGCATTCCATTGCTAGGTTTACCAAAACATGTGTCTGGTTCTCCAGGAAAATGCAGTTAATATGAAGGCTTTAGCTGACAGGCGAAATTCACTGAAAGAGAAACTTGTTTTTAACAAAACCAGGACATTCCACCCCTTATAATATGCCATTCACTGAATACTGAAACCTTATCAATACAATCTATCAATACAATCTAATTAATCACTACTACTATATATATGTATATATACATATGTACATATATACACAGGAGTAATTAATCTTAATCAGTGAACCATCCTTTGAAAAGTTCATTAAGTTCATTTTGTCACAACAGTCTCCCAGGGCAGGAAAAATGGTACAAGTGCATCTCATGACCACTGTTTGTGGGTTAAAGACATCAACTTCGAAGAAGTTGTCAGGCGCCACTCGAAGAAGCTAGCTCTGGTTTCATCATCACTGTCTTGATCTGAAAGACACTTACTAAACACTGTTAGTGTGGCAATTCACATAATGCAGTTCAGTATTGCATATTTTCACCTAAACTCAAATCTCCTTGAGGTACACACCGAACTTCTCCATCCTTAAGCATCACGATCAGGTGCTGCCAGGTCCCTGGGCAAAAACAATCCCACGAATGGGCTTGCCTTTGCCTGAGGCAGGAGTAACCCAGACTGCCTTTCCTAACATATTTTTCATGTGTACTACAGGGACTTTATCTCCTTCTACAGTCCGTAGAATTTCTGATTGGGCAGGCCCGGCTCGACTGGTTGATCCCCTGGTGTTGACCAACCAAGTGGCTTTTGCTAAATGTGAATCCCAGTTTTTAAAGGTTCCACCACCAAGTGCCTTTAGTGTAGTTTTTAGCAAACCATTGTACCTTTCAGTTTTCCCAGAGGCTGGTGCATGATATGGAATATGATATACCCACTCAATACCATGTTCTTTGGCCCAATTGTCTATAATACTGTTTTTGAAATGAGTACCATTGTCTGATTCAATTCTTTCTGGCATACCGTGTCACCAAAGGACTTGCTTTTCAAGGCCCAAGATAGTATTTCGGGCTGTAGCATGAGGTATGGCATATGTTTCCAACCATCCGGTGGTTGCTTCCACCATTGTAAGTACATAACGCTTACCTTGACGTGTTTGTGGAAGTGTAATATAATCAATCTGCCAAGCTTCTCCATACTTATACTTCAACCATCGCCCCCCATACCATACAGGCTTTAACCGTTTCGCTTGTTTGATTTCGGTGCAAGTTTCACATTCATGAATAACCTGTGAAATAGTGTCCATAGTTAAATCCACCCCTCGATCACGAGCCCATTTATATGTTGCATCTCTACCTTGATGCCCTGAATCATCATGGACCCACCGAGCTATGTTGCCAGTCCAAGTCCACCTCAGCTACTTTAATCTTAGCAGCTTGATCTGCTTGTTGGTTGTTTAGATGTTCCTCAGTGGCTCAACTTTTAGGCACATGAGCATCTACATGACGAACTTTCACAGGCAGGCTCTCTAGCCGAGTAGCAATGTCTTGCCACAGTGTGGCAGCCCAAATGGGTTTACCTCTGCACTGTCAGTTGCTTTTCTTCCATTGCTGTAGCCACCCCCACAGAGCATTTGCTACCATCCATGAGTCAGTATAGAGATAAAGTATTGGCCACTTCTCTCGTTCAGCAATGTCCAAAGCCAGCTGGATGGCTTTCACTTCTGCAAATTGACTAGATTCACCTTGTCCTTCAGTGGCTTCTGTAACTTGTCGTGTGGGACTCCACACAGCAGCTTTCCACCTTCGATGTTTTCCTACAAGACGACAGGATCCATCTGTGAACAATGCATACTGCTTATCAGTCTCTGAAAGAGTATTATACGGTGGTGCTTCTTCAGCATGTGTTACTTCCTCCTCATCGGGAGTCATCCCAAAGTCTTTGCTTTCTGGCCAGTCTGTAATCACTTCTAAGATTCCTGGACGGTTGGGACTTCCAATTTGAGCTCGTTGCGTGATCAATGCAATCCATTTACTCCACGTAACTTCGGTCGCATGATGTGGAGAGGGAACCGTCCCTTTGAACATCCAACTCAACACTGGCAGTCGAGGTGCTAGGAAGAGCTGTGCTTCAGTACCAATCACTTCTGAAGCAGCTCAAACTCCTTCGTATGCTGCTAGTATCTCTTTTTCAGTTGGAGTATAGTTGGCCTCAGATCCTTTGTATCCTCGACCCCAAAAAACTAAGGGTCGACCTCGGGTTTCTCCTGGTGCTTTCTGCCAGAGGCTCCAGGAAGTCCATTATCTCCGGCTGCGGTGTAGAGCACATTTTTAACATCTAGTCCAGTCCGAACTGGTCCAAGGGCCACCGCATGAGTTATCTCACGCTTGATTTGTTCAAAGGCTTGTCGTTGTTCAGGGCCCCACTCAAATTGGTTCTTTTTCCGAGTCACTCAATAGAGAGGGCTCACAATCTGGCTGTAGTCAGGAATATGCATTCTCCAAAAACCTACAACGCCCAAGAAAGTCTGTGTCTCCTTTTTATTAGTAGGTGGAGACATTGCAGCAATTTTGTTGATCACATCCATTGGGATCTGACGACGGCCATCTTGCCATTTTATTCCTAAAAACTGTATCTCTAGTGCAGGTCCCTTGACCTTGCTTCGTTTTATGGCAAAACCAGCATCCAAAAGAATCTGAATTATTCTCTCACCTTTCTCGAAGACTTCTTTCGCTGTGTTGCCCCATATGATGATGTCATCAATATATTGCAAGTGTTCTGGAGCTTTACCTTGCTCCAGTGTGGTCTGGATCAGTCCATGGCAGATGGTAGGACTGTGTTTCCACCCCTGGGGCAAGCGATTCCATGTGTACTGGATGCCTCTCCAGGTGAAAGCAAACTGCAGCCTGCACTCTGCTGCTACAGGAATAGAGAAAAATGCATTAGCAATGTCAATTGTAGCATACCACTTAGCTGCCTTTGACTCCAATTCAAATTGCAGCTCTAGCATGTCAGGCACAGCAGCACTCAGTGGTGGTGTAACTTCATTCAGGCCACGATAGTCCACAGTTAGTCTCCACTCATCACTAGGCTTACGCACTGGCCAGATTGGGCTGTTAAAAGGTGAGCGAGTCTTACTGATCACAGCCTGGCTTTCCAATTGACAGATCAACTTCTGGATAGGAATCAAAGAGTCTCGATTGGTGCAATATTGCTGGTGATGCACCGTCGTGGTAGCAGTTGGCACCTGCTGATTGTCAACCATCAGCAGTCCTACAACAGAAGGGTCATCTGAAAGACCAGGCAAATCAGACAGCTGTTCAGTTTTCTCAGTGTCCACAGCTGCTACACCAAATGCCCATCTATACCCCTTTGGGTCTTTAAAATACCCTCTCTTGAGGTAGTCTATCCAAGGATGCATGGAGCATCTGGACCAGTCACAATGAGATGCTTTTGCCAGTTTTTTCCAGTTAGGCTCATTTCAGCCTCTGCAACAGTCAGTTCCTGGGATCCCCCAGTCACTACAACGATATTGATGGATTGCGTTCCTTTATAATTAGAAGGAATTATTGTGCACTGAGCACCAGTGTCCAATAAAGCTTTGTACTCCTGGGGGTGTGTTGTACCAGGCCATCGTATTTGTACAGTCCAATAAACTCTGTTATCCCTTTCCTCCACCTGGTTGGAGGCAGGGCACCTCTAATTTCTGTTTTGCACAGTCTCTGGGTGTGAATTAGAGGTTCCTTCAAGAGCATCAGAATCTCTTCTGCTCCTTTTGTAAACTGGAGTAGCGACCTTCCTAGGAGTTTTTCCTTTGATCTCACGTACTCGTTCTTGAAGTTCTGAGGTAGGTCTTCCATGCCACTTATTCATGTTTTCTCCCTGCTCATGTAGGAAGAACCACAGTGAACCTCTTTTTGTGGGCTACCTCTGTCCTCTCTCTCGAGATTGGAAATGCCTTTTCCTAACAGCTGAAACATAGGTTTGTGCAGGTCGTGAATGGTATGTGTCTTCTCTGAGTTCTTTGATTTCTTGCAATAGCTTTTCAAACCGGTCATCAGATTTTTCACACAGTTTCTCTATGGCAGAGACACAAGCCAGTAGAGAACCAGCAAGGCTGTCCTCAAAGTTCTGGAGCTGCTCAATCACTTCAGTAATATCTTGCATACCTCTAGATGACCAGACCATTCCTGCCAATGACTTAGCATATGCAGGTGATGCACTTTGTACAAATCTGCGCCACAGAGGTCGTGTACAATTGATTCTATCTGGGTCTGTTCCCTCTTGGCTGTTTGGTCCAAAATAGATGATCTCTCACACAGCTAATTCTCTCAGGAACTGAATACCTCTCTCCATAGTATTCCATTTCCCTAACTTGGATATACAATCTTCCTTGTAGGGAAATCTCACTTTCATAGCTGCCAGGAGTCCGGTCCAGAGAGTAGTGGCATTAGACTCTCTTGAAATTGCCCTATCAATGGTGGAATCTCTTGACAGAGATCCCAGCTGCCTGGCTTCACCACCTTCCAATTCAATTGTTTCTGCCCCATTGTCCCAGCATCGGAGCAACCAGGTTAAAATATTCTCGCCTTCACGACGACTAAAGTCTTTTCACAGATCTCTCAGCTCATCTGGAGAAAAGGACCGACTGGTGGTCACTTCATCTCCTCCCTGTCCTGATGGTGCTCCTTGGGTTGATGTTGGCCCTGTGCCATCATCTGCTGCACGGGTAGTGACTTTCTTACAACCAGCAACTGATGCTGATATGGGTTTACCATCATTTGATTCATTTCCAGAGTCTGAATGACTGTCACAGTGATCGCTATGGTTACAGCAGCAACAGTGCCCAGTGTGTGAAGAAGGGGGGGCTGCCTTTGAGGCTGGAGAAGCAATGTTATCAGCAGCGGCCTTGGCAGAGGAACTCTGCAGAGGAGCTGTAGCTTCAGCCTGTGAAGCCGTGGTTGGGGGGGCAGTGGCTGCAGCGGCAGCTTTCGCTGTTTTGCTCTTTCTCGAGCGGCTCGGAGTGCTTTTTGCTAAAGCTTCCAAAGACGCACTGCAAATCTCAGGACTACAAAGAGACGCAAACCTCCTGTTGAACGCCATTTCTCGTAACAGAAGCACAAACTGATACACATTCAGCAAACCAGATAACACCATCACAGTTCTATCAAAACTCCAAGGATATTCAAAGCTCTCTAAAACATTTGCGAACTGTTCTAGCGAAAAAACGAAAGTATTGTTAGTCAGCCTTTCTAAAGATTCGCTTGACCAATGAGCAAACACAGAGCCGTACTGCTCTTTAATCTCTCCTGGAGGCTTTTCAAGGTAAAGCAGAAGCGAGTAGAAATTCATTAGCGGCTGCAGTATAATGAAATAAACCAGTGACAAACCACACAACATCATCATGACCATTGTCCAGTTTCTTGTTGTTATATAATGAATACTTCGATTTAAAAAGAAGGCCCAACACAGATATGGAATCAGTGAGCACAATGTAGAAAATAACTGATACAACTTATGCCATAACATCTTTAAATCAGTGTAATTCACTTTGCCTTAATACAACTAAATAATATCCAAAGCAAACAGACACGCGAGTATCACAACTCTATGAGTTGGCACCGTGCCAAGAAAATTGAACGGTACGTCAGAGCAGTAGAAAAGCCAAAAATCTCCAAATGTACCCCTTTCCCTTGCCCCACGTTGGGCGCCACTTATCTGTCGAGGGTTAAGATTGCGGGGTGACAATAAAACCCTGGCAGATGTATTGTTAACCTCCTCTCCCCCCCCACTTCCCCCTTTTGCCCCTCCCTCTCCCCCCTTCCACTCAGGACAGGCGATCGGGAGGGAAAGAAGGACAGAGAGAAGAGAGTTGGAAAAATTAAAGATGTTTTACTAATGCTACTAATAAGAATAGAGAGAAATAATACAAAATATACAAAACCAATCTTGAAAGTCTCAGCAACTGCAGAGCCAGCACCCAAAGTCCTGGATTAGACTCTGCAGCCAACCAGAGCTGGATTCAGTCTGTCACTAGGCCTCAGTTTGCAGGGACGACTAGCAAGGTCCTCTCCTAATGTTGGCCATAGGGAAAAGGGAAAAAAGGGACGAGATCCTAGTGATCTCCCACTTTTATATGAAGTATTCACGTGAATGGAATGTTATACACAGTTGGTCAGTTTCTTGGTCACTTGTTTCTCGTTGCCCCTCTTGCGAGATGTCCATCCGTGCTTATCAATAAGTTTGCATTCCATTGCTAGGTTTACCAAAACATGTGTCTGGTTCTCCAGGAAAATGCAGTTAATATGAAGGCTTTAGCTGACAGGCAAAATCCACTGAAAGAGAAACTTGTTTTTAACAAAACCAGGACAATGGCAATCTCTGTTTGAGATTCACAAATTGGAGATTGAAAAGGCTCAATTTGTCCCTACCCTGAGCAACATGAAACTGTTCTGCATTGCAAAGAAAATCCCCTGCCTAGCTCCCTCTTACTGATGTGCAGGCTGTCATGCTATGCTCCAGAAGACCACTCCACACTCTAAGAGTGTGTGTAGACCCTCATCCACTTCCTCTGCCTACCTCCTATCTAGGTGTGGGGAGGAATGGGGGGCAAAAATCCTTCTCCTCTTTTTTGTGACACAGGCATAAACGTGGGCTTCACAATTTCAGTTCTATCCTCCCTGCTCTTCCTTTGAACAAATTGCATCAGTGGTGGTGCACAATTGCTCTACTATTAGTGCAATGGGATGCACTTGGTTTTGAGTTCTCCTCTACTGCCACAGCCACAGCAGGAGGCTGTTATGCCATGACATTAGCAGCATGTCCTAGGGTATAGCCTGACAGCATGGCAAGGGTCTTAGCTCATCACTCTGCCCACCATGATGGCAACTTCGAAGTATTACCAGGTGATGTCTGTGTTTTCCATGATTACACGAAAGGTGCAGGATCCCACCCGTGAGTTGTATCACTCAGGTGACACACAGCTGTTTTTCCTTCTCTCCATTTTATTCTGAGCTATATTAAATTTCAGCTGGAGCATTTTCAGAGCAATTTTCCCACTCACAGCAGCATTACCTCCAACATATGTGGTTACACCACTCTCTCTAGACAATTCCACATCCTCACATCCCTTGCTCATGCCAAGCAAATTTCCAGTTCCAGCTACTCTGCTACAAGGGAAAAAGTTCAACATCAGAAATGCTGGTGGAAAGTTATGATGCCTGTTTTACCTTTTAATCCTACTCTGCAGAGTGGCAGAGGGCTACACTAGAGGATTCAATTGCAAAGTAAAAGCACTTTCAAAAAACTACATCCTTTCCATTTTGCATATAAATGTATGTATAAATTAGTCAGTTCTATAGTTATAGTCCTCTTGCATGCTGGCTTAACTGCGGTTGTGTTAATTTTCTTCATGCAGTTAGAATATTTTCTCATTTATAGCTAGCACAGGCTTTCGTTCAGATACACTATGAGAATAATGAGATAACACTGCTTCTTCCATGAGATAGAATTAATGTTTTTATTTCAGTAGCTAGCCGTGGTTTTGCCTTAGTATGAAGAGAATGTAAGCACTCACTGATATCTTGGCTGTTGTCAGTGAAATAAAGAACTTCTTCAGCCATCCGGTTGCAGGTGCAAATTGGCAGGAGAAAAGCACAGACAGGACAGCACCTAGATTGACATCCAGGTGGATCAATGAAATATTCCCTACCATTGGTGTCATGCTTGGTATATAATTGCAGTTGGCCTTTCCATCTGGTTGGTTCTATGAGTCTGGGTTTTCTGGTTCATTAGTTCAATTAGTTCCATTCAGGATTTCCATTCCATTGGGAGTTTGGTGTTAATTTGTTCTTTGGCCATTCTCCCATTTTGCAGTTGGGCTTTGGGCCTTTCTGCCTTTTACCTTTTTGCACTCTCTTGATCAGATGTCCAGGACCAGGGTACTCTCCTGTCTGGGACTGGCTGTTCAGCACAACTGGAGTTTCGTGAGTGATTGCACTGAGTAGATTTGATTTGATTTTATTTTATATATATTAGTAATAGTAGTTTTTTTTTGTTGATTTGGTTGGTTGGGTTTTTTTGTCTCATTAAACAGTTTTTATCTCAGCCCATGAGTTTCTCCCCTTTTGGTTCTCTCCCCATCCCACTCAGAGGGTGAGAGGGAGTGTGTGAGTGGCTATCATGGTCCTAATTACTAGCTGGGGTTAAATCATGACATGTAGCTACAAAGCCAGAGTTCTTTTTTCCAAGCTTCTCACCCCACCACTTCTCAATGACTCATGTCACAGTTTTATTATACTTGGCCTTCTGAGTACTTGTGTTTTCTGGAGAGATTCTTTAGAAATCCATTGCATTTGCAGGGGTTTGTTTGTTTATTTGGTTTTTAGTTCAAAAGTAATTTTGTTTATTTGATGTGAGCTTTGTTCATTACCTAACTTGTCAGTATTTTCAGCTAATGATTTCAAAATAAGTAATCATAGGCAGCATGTAGAACAATAACATGATTATGTTGTCCCCAGGTCTTCTGATTGCCTCCTGGACAATTAGCATATCAATACCTGGCAGTCTGTGAAATTTCCAGGCCACTTCCAGAATCTAAACTAGATAAAGACAAGCAGAGAGGATTATTTGGCAGTAAAGTAGATAATAAATGAATGCCCAGATCGGTACAGATCCCCTAGCAGGACCACAGCAGTTTGGTTCCAGCTCTCTCTGAAAGAGGTTCTAACAAATAAATAACAAACGTCAAACTGTTATGTCTTGACAATGAAAATTTGCTGTAATTTGCAGGAAAATGTCATAAAACTACATTATGTGTGTAAATCCCCAGCTAAAGTAAAATGTTACAACATCTATGGTGTCTATGCCACCTGAAGGTCTAAGAGTTTAACTCATGTCTCCAGTTTAACAGCTATTTTAAAAACAAAGTGCCTCTTTCTTGCTCCAGGTCATGAAAAGTACCACATCATGAAATCCTTCTTTTATGTGCATATGTGTGATTTTTTAAAATATATTTTCACAAAATATTCGGTGCTCTCTCACACTGATGCCTTTGTATACAGAACAGAGGAAATGTAACAAGAAGCAGGCAAGTTGTTAAAAATAGAAGGCAGGAGGAAATGGAATAGCCAGGACCCCAAAACCTCCATAGGAAAATAAGACCTAAGCTAAAACTGAGTTTTCTGGGTGCCAGTCCTTAAATTCTTTTCAAATTCAATGCTAAGGTCCTTAATCAGACACATTTAAAAATAATCTTGACCACAAAATGACTTTGTGATTAGGGAAGAGGTGAAGAAAGGAACCTACCTTATCTCTTCTAAGCCCTCCTGAAATGTGAGACAACAATATGTCAGGAGAAGATAAACTATATGGTGTTTGCAGTTCCTAACTGGGAACCTGGCTGGTATTTGAAAAACTGTGAATTAAGTCATTTTGTATTTGCTAACAAGGGTAAATTGAATATTTGCTCACAATAAAATATTTGTTTAAAACGTTATATTTTTAAATGGTAGTCTAGACTTCGGAGTTTATCCAAAAATTCAGTCTTTTCAATGACTAACGTTCCTCAAGATGTTTACGGATGAAGTCCTCCTAGAAAGCACTTCTAGGGCTCATCTGACTTTTTAAATATCTTCTTCAGGATGAACTAAGTCCTCAGAAATGCCTATTTCTCTCCATCAAATGTGAAAGAAGCCCACAATGTCTGGCTCCAGTGAAAACAACTGCACTGGAAATGTCTGGAGCTAAGAGGAGATGAATCCCCCTTGCAGTGTCACAGTTCATACATTTACAGTAAGACATCAGACTGCCTGTGCCTGAAGTGAAGCATATCCTATTTACAGATCCAGACCCAGCACCCTTTCAGCTGCAGGCCTCCTGGGGCAAGAGGAGGTTCTCAAACTGGGGCTCAGATGCTTTTTCCCACCCCTGAGGGGCAATTATCAGTAGTGAGTACTGTGAGAAGTTTGCACCCTGAGAAGCATGCAAGGGTCTGTAGAAATTTATGACCTACACAGGAACTTTCCCAGGTTTCTCTAGTTTTCAGAAGTGTGAAAAACTCACTGGTTATTGCAAAGACCCCTTAATGACACATCATTTTGGGTGTGTGGGGAAAAGGGAAAATTTCAGTTTTCAATGTTCATTGTTAGTGTGGTGGCTCTGAGACAGCCATGACTTGAGGAAAGTGGATTTCCCATTTCCTTGCCACAACTTCTGAATACTTTGAAGCTTCAAAACTGAGAAATGTGCTGCTTAAACCATGTTTAATATACAACATCACAACACAAGCTTGTTTGACTAGAGATCTGATGCAGGGGGCAGAAATACTGCATCTGTATTTCCTAGTGCCTAACAGAGGAAGATGAGCAACAGCTGAATGAATCTGGCCCACTAGCTCAGTTGTCTCAGCTGGACTGCACACAGCATAGACATAGATATAGTATAAATTTAGATAATGGATATGCTTCACAATTCACATATCTTTTTAGTATTTGCTGTTTGTTTCTTTGTGATCAATACAGGGATTTGGAAGGGAGTAAGACCCCAAGTTATAACAATGAGTCATTCTTATTTTACACAAGAGAGCAGTGGCATATTGAAACACTCACTTTGATGGTTTTCCTGGTCTGCAGGGAGTGCTCAGTAAAAGGTGTCTGCTACATCTAGATTGACATAACTGGGATTGTTGGTCCCACATGAATTGAGCTAGGAAGCACTGCAGTGCAGAGATGGTCCAAACAGGAAAGCAAATGTCACTGATACACAAGATCTAATTTCAGTGTTAGGCTAATGATAGAACTGATACTGAGCCAGTAGGAAATTATTATGGCTTAGATTAGATTATACATGCAATGTCAGAAGAGCCCTTCTGCACCCTCATGTGCATCTCTGCCCTTCCCCACCACACTCCAGAAAGCAGCCGGCCCCTTGCCTCTCTTCTGTCATGCTTTTGTTAATACAGATAGGTTAAAAAGTTATATAAGCAATTACAAGCTACATAGTAATGTTCTTTTAACTACCTTCCCTCACCTTCTCCTGAAATCTCATTAAAGAAAAAAAAAGAAAACCTGGCTGTATGGAAATCCAAAGTGACCTCTTTTATGCATGCATTGGTATTTGTTCCACCTGCTAGAAGCACAAAGGGCTTTTCAGATCCAGAGGCTGCTGGGAGCGTCAGCAGGGCCAACAGCAAAATGAATGACCGTACCACAAAACAAAATGGGAATTTGAATCTTGGCAGCTCCAGTCACACCTGAAACTCTCCATCCAGCAGACCCCTCTGGCCCTGCATTGGAGGGCATGTCTTCCTCAGCAAAAATCCCCTTCTCTTTCTCTGTCCAACAGAAGCAGCATGTTTGAGTTACAGCACAGAATAGCTTGTGTTTGTGAAATTTTCTTTTCTATCTCACTGACTAGAAGAGAAGCCGTCTTTCCTTACAGTCCAGCTGTAATTAACAGAGCACTGTGCAAAGCTACACATTCACACATGGTGGGACACCAAGATGAAGCTCATGGTACACAAGGGAATGGCAAGATATCAGGTAAAAGACTATCCCACTGACTTCAAGAAACAAATGACAGCCTTTGTGGGTGTAGGGAAACATCATGGAATCACTGATAGAGAAGCTATTTGTACCATGTAGGCTTAAAATCAAACCTCAGCACGAGCTTAGACCAGATGAACGGTACCAGTTTAACAGTAGGTGTAGGAGCAGATATAGAAGAAAGAGCATTTCCCTGTTTCTTTGCACGTGGCTGCGTAATGACAGGGGTTGTGCAGAAAGAGAAGATCCTGCACTAGGGAAGGTTTGGGTTTCCCCACTTAGCAGCGTGTACTTAGATCCCCAAGAGCCACCCTGCTTGAAGTCAGGTGAATCTGAATCAGCTCTGGTGACACAAGTGTCTCACAGATGTGAGTCAGAGTTGAGCTGAAAACAAAAGTTAGTTTTCACTGGCTTGGAATTTCATACAAAACCAGCGCAAATTTGAATCCATCCAGTACGTTAATTTTTTAGAAGCTGGTGCTAATGCCCATGGAACATCTTCATTACTGTTTGTGTTACACTTAGAGTCTTGCATGAGATGTTCCATAAATACTTAGCATGGGCTTGTCCTGCACTTACATGGCCACTGGGTTGATTGATTTGGGTTATTTGGTAGACTTTTGTCCAGCATGTTACTACAGACTGTTACCTTGCATCAATCCTGTCCCAAATAAAAGATAAAGAGTTAAATCAATGCTTAGGATCTGCCCTGTTGTTCTGAAGCAGGGGCTAGAGTTTCCAAATTATCTGTACCAGAGATGTATGGCCTAAATGCAAAGGCTTACCAAAGGCACTTAGAGCTTCCAATAAGTTCTTCCAGGAGAGAGATACTCTCAGAAGATTGTAACACTACATTAAGAAGATTATTTCCTGAAGGATGTAGGACTGAACAAACTTCTTCTGTTATGATATTGCTTTTCTCCCTTCACTCTTACCTCCTCCAGCTCCCTCTTGGTAGCGATATTACAGAATTCTTCATGTCATCTGTGATTTCATAATTAATAATCTGCCTTCATGAATGTAATTATAGAGAGTCACTGAGGACTGTCTCTACAGGAAACATCTGAGAAATGCAAAAGTAGGCACCTGAAAACCAAAACCAAAACCAAACACCGAGAAGGCTATTAAAAAAGATGCATCAATCTTTCTCTTACTGGACATTTTGGGATTCAAATTGTTCCACCAAAGATGGTATGGTGGTACCAAGATGTCCTTTAGGACCAGGTTAAATAATAGTCAGGCCCTCTCACACAGGCTCACCTTTCCTCCAAATCTCCTTCCCCATAAACAGCAGTCATTCTTCCTCCATCAATTCTCCCCCTCCATCTATCCCAGTAACATTCTCCTTGTTCCCCCATTGCCAGTTCCTTGGAAAGTAACATTATCCTTAATGCCGTTTCCCGGTATTAACATTCTCCTCATTCTTCCATGGTGGAATAAAGAGAATGTTCTTTTGGCAGAGGACATGCCTACTGATGTTCTCCTTTTATCACCTTCCATGAGGAGCATTCTCCTTATTCCACCATCCCCCTCACCGCCCAGTAGAGACGGTCGCTTTATTTCACCATTACAAATCCTAGCAGGCACTTTCCTTCTTACGCCATCTGCCCAAGCCATCTCCCTTAAAGGGGTATTTCCAACTGGGCAGTCACATTTCTTTTGATAAATTAGCCAGATACATGAACTTCAGCAAGTGGCTGAGACTGTGGGACTATGCCTAACTACTGCTCATGCCCCAGAGCCAGCCTGTTATTAAATGACATATTATTAAATGACATTAGCATGTCATTGCGCAAGCACCGCCACCACTGCTGGACCACAGAGCTGGTTGTATCAGTGGAAAATAATGTAGAATTCATAAGTGGGACCCTGGCTGCTGGTTACAAAGTATCTTTTTACAGGTACTTTAAAAAAATAACATGTAATTTCTAAAGTTCATGTATCTGGCTAATTTATTAAAAAATTAAATTAAAGTTGAGACTACCCACTTAAGCACCCCATCCCCGCTACCCCTCCCCACGTAATTATTTTCTGTCTTGTTTTTCAATGTCCCAAGGCACTTACTAGTGTCCCACATCAGTCTCACCTATTACTCTTCTTACACAGGCTCACCGCTCTCCTGTAGCTACGGCCTCGACACCTGTGGATTAGAGGCTCCGTCCCAGTGCCCTAGGCTGCCCCATCCATGCCACGGTTGTCCCTGGCTGTCTAGAATCAACCTAACTGCTGAGACTTGATGTAGAGCTGCCATGAGGAATAGCAACGTAGGAAATGCAAAGATTAAAAAAAAGCAGGGTTTTAAAGCCTATGTAATAAATAAAGACACAAGCTTTCCTCCTTACCCTGCCTTCAGTTTTTAGGGGGAAAGCCTGTGACGAGCCACAGCACTTTTTGCTGAAGACAGTGCAGCAAGTGTGGCAGGAGAGACCTGGCATAGTGGTGCCCCTCCAGCCATGGGTTGGAGCAGCCAATGTGCTCCTCTCTTGCTATTTCTTACACAGATGAAACAGAGAGGCGCGAGTTTTTCCAAAACATGAATTTAAAGGAGATTGAAAATGGTCCCATGACTGCACAGAAATATATAATTAATGAAAAGGTGTCAGATAATTAAATTGTTTTATTATTTTGGGAGCCTGACCTTTCATACACTGAGATTGTTGTTCTCTGGCTTGGCGTGTGTTTCTGTATAAAGTTAGACATACATTTCTCTTCTGTGACTCACTTTTACTGTCCCTAAAGCATATTTGACTCTATGATGATACAAAGACTTACTAGGCAAACAATCAAAGCAACTCTGAGATTCCCAAGCAAAGCCCTGATCATCCTTCAAGTGCAGTTTTGCCAACTGATAGAGCTCCTCCAGTTCAGGGTCTCTGCCTTACGAGATTAAAGCATTTAGCACAAATAGGAAGAAGTATTCTTCTATGCATTTTGCCCAGTCAGTGGAACCCAGACCCAGAATCACAGAATCAGAGAAACACAGAATCACAGAATGTTAGGGTTTGGAAGACCTCAAAAGATCACCTGGTACAATCCGCCTGCTGGAACAGGAACACCCAGATGAGGTTACACAGGAATGTGTCCAGCCAGGTTTTGAATGTCTCCAGAGAAGGAAACTCCACAAACCCTTGGGTAGCCTGTTCCAGTGTTCTGTTACCCTCACTCAGAAGTAGTTTCTTCTCATATTTAAGTGGAACCTCCTATGTTCCAGTTTGCACCCATTGCCCCTTGTCTTATCATTGGTTGTCACCAAGAAGAGCCTGGCTCCATCCTCATGACACTCACCCTTTACATATTTATAAACATTAATGAAGTCACCCCTAAGTCTCCTCCAGGCTAAAGATACCCAGCTCCCTCAGCCTTTCCTCATAAGAGAGATGCTCCACTCCCTTAATCATCTTCGTTGCTCTGTGCTGGACTCTCTCCAGCAGTTCCCTGTCCTTGAACTGAGGGGCCCAGAACTGGACACAATATTCCAGATGTGGTCTCACCAAGGCAGAGTAGAGGGGAAGGAGAACCTCTCTCGACCTACTAACCACATCTCTTCTAATCCAGCCCAGGATGCCATTGGCCTTCCTGGCCACAAGGGCACAGTGCTGGCTCATGGTCATCCTGCTGTCCACCAGGACCCCTGTCCTGTCCCAACAGATAGGATGAGGGACGAGTTAACTCTGAATGTGACACACGCCCTGACTCAACAGGTGAGATCAGGTGTGAGTCAACTCTTGGTAATTCTGCACAGCAATGTGAAGTGAATGACAGACTATCACTCTGGGGGTCCAATTATGAATTTATTAAAAACACACGGTGGCATACAAATTACAGTGATTAGTGACTTGGCAAAAGTATGTTATAATAACACAAAACTTATCAATACATTGACAGCAAAAGCCCTTCTAAAAATGGTGGATTGGCAACAATTAGTAACTGTAATGTAAAACGTAACAAGACTTTAGCAGCAGAACTTACAATGGTATTACTTTTATATGTTCAAGAAAATGAAGAGAGAGAGAGAGAAGAGGAAAACTAAGATACCAAAAAGAGAAAGGCAGAGAGAGAGAGTAAGGGATCACCACTCCACAGGTACATCAGTCCCGCAGTGACCTCTGGAGGTAGGGGGACGCATTGAAGATTTACATGCCACCCACTCATATAATGCGTGAGGTTGTTTTATAACCCAGTTCATTTACATGCGAGATAGGAGAGGGTGGTTCGTCTCCTCCCTCCGTTCACTGTTCATGCTAATTAGGAAGACTCTTCTGGAAAGGGGTCTGGGGTCTTCAAACTAGGGGAAACTTCACAGTAATGACCAGAAGTAAGTTGTTTTGCCCATCAGGGGTAGCTGTTGGTTCGTGGTTTCTTCTGGTAATTGGTTGTCTGACAGATGGTTCATCTCTATTATCCCAATTAGGCCATGTTGCTCTTATCTTACAAGGTGTCTGCCTCCATGGCCATAAAACTTTGGAAAGATGAGGTGTCATCTATCTTTTCCTCCCAAAGTAACAAAAACCAGATGTTTAAGGCATAACATAGCCCTTTGTTGTGCTAAGGATTTTGGGGAGCACTTCAAGGTTGTCAAAACCTCCAGGTCCCTTTCCCCTACACTGCTCTCCAACAGGTCATACCCCAACTTATACTGGTACCTGGGGTGTTCTTGCCCAGATGCAAGACTCTACACTTGCTGTGGTTATATTTAATTAAATTTATCCCCTCCCAACTCTCCAGCCTGTCCAGGTCTCACTGGATGGCAGCACAGCCATCTGGCATGTCAGTCACTCCTCCCAGTTTGGTGTCATCAGCAAACTTGCTGATAGTGCACTCTCTTCCCTCATCCAAGTCATTGATGAATATATTGAATAGTACTGGTCCCAGTACTGATCCTTGAGGGACTCCACTAGATACAGGCCTCCAACTAGACTCTGTCCCATTGACCACAGTTCTCTGGCTTCTTTTCTTCAGCCAGTTCACAGTCCACCTCACTATCCGATCGTACAGACCATACTTTCTCAGATTAGCTGCAAGGATGCTATGGGAGACTGTGTCAAATGCTTTACAGAAATCAAGATAGACCACATCCACTGCTTTACCATCATCTATCCACCTGGTTATGTCCTCATAAAAGGCTATTAGGTTGGTTAAGCATGACTTCCCCTTGGTGAAGCAATGTTGACTGCTCCTAATGACCCTCTTATCCCTGATATGCCTTGAGATGGCACAAAGGATAAGTTGTTCCATCATTTTCCCAGGGATGGAAGTGAGGCTGACCGGTCTATAGCTACCCACGTTCTTCTTCTTGCCCTTTTTGAAGACTGGAGTAACATTTGCTTTACTCCAGTCCTCAGGCACCTCTCCCATTACCCAAGACTTGGCAAAGATGATGGAGAGTGGTCCAGCAGTGACCTCAGCCAGCTCCCTCAGCACCCGCGTATGCATCCCATCCGGACCCATGGATTTATACAGCCTCTAGCAGTGTAGACAGAGACGGAGAAGGCATTCAGTAACTCTGCCTTCTCTGTATCTTCTGTCACCAGGGCACCCACCTCATTCATCAGTAGGCCTACATTGCCTCTGGTGTTAGTTTTATCTGCCATGTATTTGAAAAATCTCTTCCGGTTGTCCTTGACCCCCCTCGCCAGGTTTAATGCTAAGGAGGCCTTAGCTTTCCTAGTTGCCTCCCTACACCCTCTGACAACAGCCTTATATTCTCCCCAAGTGGCCAGACCCTCCTTCCATGGTCTATAAACTCTCCTCTTTCACTTTAGCATACCCAGCAGTTCTCTGTTTAACCACACAGGTCTCCTGACTCTCTTCCTTGTCTTCCTATGTGTTGGGAAGCTCTGATCTTGTGCCCGGTAGAAACAGTCCCCGAACACTAACCAACTATCTTGGGCTCCTTTACCTTCAAGCAGCTTTGCCCATGGGATTTCCCCGAGCAATTGCCTGAAAAGGCCAAAGTTTGCTCTGCTGCAGTCCAGGGTTGCAATCCTGCTTGCTATCCTGTTCCTGCCACATGAGGTCCTGAACTCCAACATCTCATGGTTGCTGCAACCAAGGCAGCCCTCAACCTTTACCGTTTCAACCAGACCCTCCTTGTTAGTGAGGATGAGGTCCAGCAGTGTACCTCTTCTAGTCGGCTCCTCCACTCTTTGCATCAGAAAGTTATCGTCAATGCACTGGAGGAACCTCCTAGACTGTGGCTGGCTGGCTGAGTAGTCCTTCCAGCAAACATCAGGGAAGTTAAAATCCCCCACCACAACCTCTGACTGTGAGGCTGCTCTCGGCTGTCAACTTCCTCACCCTGATGTGGTGGCCTATAATAGACGCCCACGATAGTATCACCCTTGCCAGCCTGCCCCTTAACTTTCACCCACAGACTCCCAACTCACTCCTCATCCATGCCTGGACAATACTCAATACATTGTAGTTGCTCTCTCACGTAAAGAGCGACCCCACCACCATGCCTGGCTGGGCTGTCTTTCCTGAAAAGGACATAGCCATCCATGACCACATTCCAGTCATGTGTGCTGTCCCACCATGTCTCTGTAATTGTCACCAGATCATAATCTCCTGCCCTAACACAGGTTTCTAACTCCTCCTGCTTGTTCCCTGTGCTGCACGCATTGGTGTACACGCATTTCCGAGAGCGAGCTGAGCACACCTATTTCACCTCAGGGGTATGGGAGGCCTCCCAGCCTTCATCAATTCTAGAGTGATGCCCCACTGGGGCAAGCCCAGCTACAACCCCATCCCCCTTTGAGTGTAGTTTAAAGCTCTCCCATTGAGCCCTGCTAATTCCTGACCCAACATCCTTTTGCTCCTGTGAGATAAACCTTTCCCACATATCACTGTTTGGACTGGTGTCTTGTAAAACCAGCTGTTGTCAAAGAATCCAAAGCCCTGCCTGTAGCACCAGTCTTGTAGCCAAGCATTTATGGACTGAATTCTTCCATTCCACCCCACGTCATGAGCTGAAAATGGAAGGAAGGAAGAGAAAATAACTTGCGGCCAGATTCTTTCACCAACTGTCCCAAGGCCTTGAAATCTCTCTTCATTCCCCTCAGACTACGGGATGCAGTTTCCTCCCTACCTGTCAGGAAGATGAACAGTGAGTAGCAGTCCATTGAGTGCACCAGGTTGGGGAGTGCCCTGGTGATATCTCTGATCCATGCTCCAGGTATACTACACACTTTCCTATGATGAGGATCAACTCTGCGTATTTGGCCCTCTGTCCCTCTCAGAAGGGAATCGCCTACTACAGTTACCCTTCTTTCTTTCTTTTGGGGGCAGTCTTGAGGTGTGGAGTCAAACACCTCTTCCTATGTGACCTCATCGGCAGGCCTTCCACCGCATCCTCACCTACCTCTCCTTCACAATCCAGGGCCTCAAACCTATTACAGAGGGGCACCTGGCGAAGCAAAGCAGGTAGGGAGGGAGGTTGCCTGTGATGCCGAACTGGAACTAGCTCCCAGCCCTCCTTATCATTTTGCATCCCTACCTCTGCCTGACAGCGACAGGGCAGGTGCTGTCCCAGGTCTCCCTCCTCTGCCTGGCTGAGCGGGCAGTCCATCGCCTTTTGGAGGGTATCTCCCTGGGGCCTTTCCGACTGGCACTCCAGGGAGTTACTCCACCAGTCAATCTCCTTCTCACAGTCCCTGATGGTCCTCAGTCTCTTGACCTCCTCCTTAAGTTTCACCACCATGCTGAGTAGATCTTCCACCTGCTCACACCTCGTGCAGGTGGAATGCCTGCCTGCCTTCCCCGTCAGCAGCAGGCTCTGGCACTCCCTGCAGTCAGAGACCTGAACAGCCACAGTTCGGGGCAGGCCCTCTGTCTGGGTCACCGCAGTCTTTTTGTGACAAGCTCTCTGTCTGAAGGAGACCATGGTAAATGGACAGACTCAGGCTAGGCACAATGCCCAAATGCTTGGAGATATCATCAGTGTGGGCTCTGTACCCTGCACCCTGGCCAGCAAGTGGCAGGTTTGCCTTCAGCCTTGTCCAGGGTGGGGCTATTAAACCAGTAGAGGCAAAAAACGCCATTGGAAATTATCTTAAGAGCAGAAGAATTGAGGAACCTCCCAGGCTTATTTGAAACAGGTGCAGCTGCTGGACCATACACTCCTAGGTGGAGTCAGGCCATAGGCATTTTGCATTTTGAGGCTGTCAGCACATCCTTTGCTATCACATCCCCTCTGCTCTCCATCTGGCATATACCTGTGTATTGGTCCTGGCTCTTGGCAGTGCAGATGCCTGAATACAGAAGAAGCCTTTCCTTCAGCAGGTTCAGAAAGGATGACAAATTGTTTTCTCCCCTGACCTCCCAGTCAGAGCACCCCTTAATTGACTTTAGGTGACACAACCTGGATTAGTTTACACAATATAAGTAGTCACTGTGAGATATTCTGGTAGATTTTGCCTGGAGCAGGACCATGAGTGCTCACATGAACTGGTTTGCCAGAAGAGCTGATGAATGGTAGTGGCTACAGCTGGAGAAGGAGGTACCACCCCTGACTGGCACAGCTGGATCAGGGATAGGACTTGTGGCCAAGGCCCTCTGCCTAGCAGGAGAAAGATTGCTTCTTTCCCCTTTCTAATACAGAAGGTAGGTTTTATGATTGGAGATGTGTGGAAGAGGCTAAGTAAATCTGCATAGTGAAGCACAGTCTCAGTGTAACGGTTGTTTTAATGTGTAGTTAGAGCAAAAGAAAATACGGCTGAGAGACACTCCCTGAGATTCAGTGTTGGCCAGGGAGGGTAATACAGGCTTATGGGGATTGTCTAGGGAGAAAGCCAATAATGGGAATGCTTGGAAAATCCAAACTTAATCTCTTATGCTGCAGAGAACTAATCCTCATGCTTGACATTAATCTTTTTAACAGTGACAAAATGCTCTTACCTTCCATGTGGCTCATTGAGTCAGAAAGTAGGGCCTATGGTCCTACTTTATAGGCTGGACACTGAGCTGCAGAAATCCTTACATTGACATTATCTTTCCACTGGCTCTTCTTAAGAATTCAGTATGGACTGGGATGTCTTTGATGACAGCCTGCCTTTGCTCTTTTTGAAGAAACGTGCCCATGTGTAGGCCTGATATGGACCCTTCTCTTGAAATAAGGAATTTCTCTTGGCCCAGCAAGAAAGAGGCCATTGGCAAGTAGGACTGTAATGACTTGCCACTCATGGCAACTCACTGAAAGATCCCCAGACTTGGAACTGGCTGGCAGTGGCTGTGGCTTCGGACTGTTACATGGTCTTGTATGCAGGCATCACCTGGAGGGTCCTTGTACTTTGGGTTTGCTGTTACAAAATTGATACTTGTTTTCCAAATGATGGCACCCTGATTAGCCTAGAGACAAAAGCCTTGTTGTTTTTACTGCAGCAGACCCCACTGAATTTTCTGGTCTTCTGGACCAGGCATATAAGTTCACCCACACTTTCTGACCCACAGGATTTTCTGGAGATCTTTTATTTTTTCCTTTCCTCCCACCCCCTTACTTCTGTTTTTGTTATTCTTACTTTTGTTTCTTTAAAATGTGGGACTCTAAGTGAATACAACACATTGCAAAAGCCCTTGCAATAACAAGGTCCCTGAGGCAGGAATGTTTAGATGCTCACTGTCGAGGGTTTTGATTGCAGTGTGACAATAAAACCCTGGCAGATGTATTGTTAACCCCCTCTTCCTGCCCTTCACCCTTCAGCCCCTCCTTCTCCCCACTTCCTACTAAGGATAGGTGATCAGGAGGGAAAGAAGGACAGAGAGAAGAGAGTTGGAAAAACTAAAAATGTTTTACTAATGCTACTAATAAGAATAGAGAAAATAATACAAAATATACAAAACTGATCTTGAAAGTCCCAGCAACTGCAGAGCCAGCACCTGCCTGGATTGGACTCTGCAGACAACCAGAGCTGGATTCAGTCTGTCACTAGGCCTCAGTTCGCAGGGACGACTGGCAAGATCCTCTCCTAATGTCAGCCATAAGCAGAAGGGAAAAGAAGGCAAACGGGTTGAGATCCTCGTGATCTCCCACTTTTATATGAAGTATTCACGTGAATGGAATGTTATACACAGTTGGTCATTTTCTTGGTCACCTGTTTCTTGTTGCCCCTCTCGCGAGATGTCCATCCATGCTTATCAATAACTTTGCATTCCATTGCTATGTTTACCAAAACATGTATCTGGTTCTCCAGGAAAATGCAGCTAATAGGAAGGCTTTAGCTGACAGGCAAATTCACTAAAAGAGAAACTTATTTTTTAACAAAACCTGGACACTGTAGTAGATCCTGCTGCACCCGTCATGGGAAACTCACATGCTCGATTACTAGGCCTTAGTTCTCAGGGACGACTAGCAAGGTCCTCTCCTAATGTTGCCCATAAGCAAAAGGGACGAGATGCTCATGATCTCCCACTTTTTTATGAAGTATTCATGTGAATGGGATGTTGTACTCTGTTGGTCAGTTTCTTGGTCACCTGTTTCTCATTGCCTCTCTCACGAGATGTGAATCTGTCCATATCAATAACCTCGCATTCCATTGCTATGTTTACCAAAACATGTATCTGGTTCTCCAGGAAAATGCAGCTAATACGAAAGCTTTAGCTGAGAGGCAAATTCACTAAAAGAGAAACTTGTTTTCAGCAAAACCAGGGCACTCACCCACAATCTCCATAAACTACATGTTAGGGAATAGACTGTCTTAGCTTATTGAACAGACTGTCTTATAAGTTTATTAGCTTATTTGGTATACTGCTTCTCATAGAACTTATTTAGAAACTGCTTATATAGAACTTGCTTAGCATAACTTGCTTAGCATAAGTAACTAAGTTTGATTAGGCTGCAAACCGTGAACTTTCAAACTTTCTGCCTAGAAAGGCCCCAAAGTTGGCTGAAGCTAGAAGATAAAGAAGCTTTTGATTGTCAACAGGTGCTGCATCTCTAGAGATAAGTAAAGGAACAGAACATCATCTCTAAAGCAGATAAGAAACAGAATAGTGTTTTGGTTATTGTCAAGGACTTATTTTTCTTCCCAGCTGCAGGTGCAAAATAGCAACTGATGAACAGGACCTAGAATTGACATCCAGTCTGGTTGATAAAAGACAGAGATAGGAAATGTCCTGCCTGCCAAAACTGAAAGGATCCAATGAAGAATGGGGAGAGCCTAGATTCTAATTTTACAATTGGCTTGAATTGACATGTGAGGAGTAGAAAACTATAAAATGTAAGGTTGTAATTGTCAAAGGTTTTCTTTGCTCGGGGTCCCTCCTCCAGAAGCACCCAGCTCAAGCTGCTCTCTTTGCTGTGCCTTACAACTACATTACTTATTTAACAAGAATTTCTGGAATGCATGTCTGAGTCTCTGCTTCAGGAAACCTAGAGAAAAGAAACTTCCCTAACACTGCAACATAACATATTGGCCTCTATGGAATCAGGAAATGTTGAACTTCACTGCTTGAGATAAGACTCAAAGGATGTAACCCTTCATGCACCACCAGCCATGCTGTGGTAGAGCAGCCTAGCCTGTCCAGAGTCTAAAAGCAAACTGTGAAACTAGTCTGTATGTATGTGTCTTAATACGCATGAATTGCAACTAGAATTAGACCTCCTTGGACAGTTGAAACTATAAATGCAGTCAAAATATTCAAGGTTTCCAGGGAGCTCAAGAATTTGTGAATAACAGAGAAATTGGCAGTTAGCAAGGGATATTGTGTAAAACACATGGACTGCCCTTCAAGGAGGAACTTTTCATTAGGAGGGACATATGTTGACTGCTCTCATAAGCTGCTTCCAGCTGTGTCAGTGGCAATTCAGGACATAAGACTATGTTTTCATAGATAAAAACAAATCTGCATTTTTAGCCTCTCTGCAGCAAATAAATAGCCTAGGAAGGATACAGGATACCCCTTGGGAACAGAAGACAAAAGCAAATAACAAACAGAATGCTTCACAGATGGGAAGTGTTTTGACAATGAATCCTTTGAAATCAGATTATTTTTGTTTGTTTTCACATGAAAGAAAAAAATCAGCTCTATCTGGCAGCCTAGCAAAAGGTCACACAACACTGGAGCCCTGTATGAGTCCAGTTTCAAAGACCCAAATGAGGCATTGTGTGGATTTCACCTATTGACTGTTACTCTTCTGTTGGTAGGACTTCCAGCTGTGTGTGGGTTGCCCCTTCACTACATAGGATGCAGGAGCATGAGCAAAGGATGACAAGTTGACACCACTATTTCCTTTGAGCAACAGATGCCCACATTTGACATTGATTGGACCTCTCACTTAAACAGTGAGAGCAAATGGGCCTATTTAAAGTTCATATAAGCAGTTGCATGTTGCCCTTTAGCTATATACCAACATTTGGAAAGCACAATTAAAGCAAGAAGAAAAAATAATGGATTTTTCCTTTGCAGCCCAAACACAGGACACCTTCGCATTGAAGAGCAGAGGGGGAGCAACAAAGAACAGATTGTACTGGGCCAATATAGATGAGGGATGCTGTGCTTTTTCCTGAGTCACTTCTCACCAGTGTAAGAGTTCAGAGCCTGAGTAGAGCTAGCAGATTCCAAAAGGGCAAAAGTTTGTCCCATGTATTTAATGGCAACAGAATTTTCTTCCAAGGTATTTTCTAGCTTATTTGCTATAGAACAGAAAGAAAAGACCTTTTCTTGGTGGGGAGATTACAAGTCCTTACAAGACATTGTCTGTTTGCAGTGCTGCTCAGCTCAAATCACATCAGTGTCTTATTCATTGAAACCTGGGCAGCCCTCAGAGGCCAAGCAAGCTGCCAGGGTCACACAGGAAGGCTGCGGCTGAGTCAGAAAGGTGATTTTGCTCGAATAAACTCCAGGCAGGTGGCTGTTCCAACTGTTTTCTTCCTGCATCACAGGAACAGCAGCAGTGCCTATGCAGGGAGGCCACCATAGTGGGTTTTCCCCACGGATGGAGTTGAGTGCATATTGTACCCAGCAATAAAATTGTGCCTTTAACACTGCCTTAAACATGTGTTGGAAATAACCACCAGGAAGATGAAAAGGTGCCAACCACCTCCCCCTCGTGCTGAGGACCTTCTTCATCCCACTGTTCTCTTGGTACCTGCCCCTGCAGATGGCCAGAACCTGGCTAAGCTCCTGCCCTGCATACAGTGTACACGCTGCTGGAAACAGCTGGCTGCCTTCTTGCAGCAGAGGAAATGCCCTACACCCACCTCAGAGAGGCAGGCATTGTCACCTTATAAATATGTCCTGAAATTGGTTGTATCTTGAGGCAAGAAATATAAATGCAATGATCATACACGGGTACAGAAAGATGCTGCATTAGCCCTGATGCCTGATTACAAGAAGCAGCATTTGCAGATTGTTTCTTCCCCTTTGTTACCTTATTCTTCCCTTTCTGATCCCTCATGATCCCTCAGCCTCACTAATTACCCAAATCGCATTCATACATTTGCTCCCCACAAGCAGAGCCTCTCTTTTAGGTGGAAAAAGACATTGAGGAAAATGGCATTACTTCAGGCCATTGGGCAGGGGCTGGCAATTGGGCATGGTGCACATAAACCAAATCTTTAACATTATTTTTGAAATTCTCTTGGCTGGAGATGTTCCTTGTCCCCAGCAAGCTTCCCTCAGCACTGCTGCCCCTGCCCCAAGGATGCAGCACATACTGGGCATACAGTCACAAAAGGCAGGAGCATCTGGGGACATGCTGATCCCTTGTTGCATAGTGCATCCTCAACAAACACTGGGTGGGCATCACGACATAGCTGTGCTGTCTGGACCAGCACAACTTTCAAAATCTCCACTCACACTACTTCCTATCTCACATCCTCTACTGGTTAGCCTGTAAACCTGAAGGGACACCGCAAATTATTATGTCCACCTTTGACCTACCCACTTTGGCATAAGTGGACTAAGTGGTATTTTATGGGAGATCTATCTAACAGCTGATCATCTTTCAAATGCTGATAGTAGGAAAGGTTTCCCTGGGGATGTTTTCTGACACCATCACCTCACTCTTTAATAGGACTGCTTCCAAAGGCTGTGATGCTCTGGTTATGTGCCCTCTGCAAAAACAGTGAGGAGAATTTATGGTCTTGTTATTTGGAAGCAAAGGTGCCAAAACAGAACAAAAAACCTAGAGCCAGACTGTGAGACGAATGGAAAAACTGAGGGATCCCTATAAGGAAAAGGGAACTACTACCATGTCACTGGAGATGAGAATCCAGCCCAAAGACAGGAAAGACGAGACCAGATGGTTTGCTAGCTTGTGCCACCACTGTCTCTGCCTTCTCTGAGCCTCTGTGGCCATGTGGAGTTGTGAGCTGCACCATATGAGCCCTGCAAATTTCAGCATTGTCTTCATTTAAGTTGCCTTCGTGTTTTAATTTTGAGAGACACCAAACACCCAGAATTGTTTTTAAAGCCACTGAGCACCATGGATATTGTTCACCCAGGGACACAGGGCCACAGAAAGTGACAGTTCACCCCTGGAAAGCCTCAGCCATGTCCCCAGGCAGCCACAGTTGGGGAGATGGCAGCGCTCATCCAGTGTGTCAGAAAGTCACTGTCCTTGACCAGTGTACAAACAGTGGCAAGAAGGACCCCAAAAATGGGAATTGATCGAGTTTATAACTAATTTACCATCTATAACAAGCTGTTGGCCAGTAGCAATGATTTTGGATCACTACCATTTTTCAGTTGTCCTTGAGACAGTGATCTAAGAGATGAAGTCTCTGGCATGTTCTCAAAATGCTTTCAAGCAGAAATTTCCTGAAAATGTCTTGTTGCATTGCCTCCAGTGCAGTATTATCTTTTTGGGGTTCTTTTGTTTTATTTAGTTTTGTTAACTACACCTTTGACCCCTGAGTTTGCTGCCCTGTGATTAGTGGGGACCTGTTTTTTCCATGGTTTCACAGCACAGTGGGGCTGTCAAACACTGGAAATAAATGATGGATCAACCCACACTTTCATTGCCCAGAGTCTGAACTTCAGAGATGCCCAGGAGAGCACTTGGCAGCCAGGGCAGCACTCGGCAGGGTTCTGTGCATGCCCCACCACAGGACATAAGGAGGACATAAAGCACCACCCAGCAAAGTGCTCTGGACCCCACAAAGCAGTGCAGGACTGGTTGTAGGTTTGGCCAGCTGTGTCCTGCATTTTGTTAGGAAAACCAGTATTGCCAAGAAGTAGCAGCAGGGAGGCAGAGGTAATGTTCTCTCCACAAAAGCCACCCCATTCATGCCAGACTTGAGAAACTCCATGCTTGCACACTAAATCCTTTCTGCCTTCTCCTGGTGAATATGCCTTTCCCCAGCTCAAGCTCCCGTGCTCTCACGGATTTACACACACACGTGCACATCCATAGAGGTGGGTTTTGAGATGCCTGATGGCAGGCCAGACCACATACAGTGCGATAGTGAGGGTCCAGAGCCAGACAGGCAAGTAAGGGAGGAGGTGTGCTCATGCTGGTTGTCTGTTGAGCTGACAGGATCACCACTAAAACATATTTTCTGCTTAAGTGCTGGTTGATCCTATGTCCAAATTGACTGAAACACTGGAGCATGCAGCTGTATTGTGGTGATACCTGGGCTGAGAGGCTTCCCATCTTGCCTCATCAAGGTCAGCTGGTCACTAATGAGTTTGTTGGGGCCACGGCTGTTGGGAAGTACCTGCCAAGGGATCTCATATTTTCTCACTTGCAGAGGAAATGCAGCCATTTGGGATGTGCTGGCACCAGGAGTTTTCCTTGTCACCAGCTTCTTGGGGAGCAGGCTCGTGCCAAGTGGCAGAACGTGGCTCGACATGCAAGTGTCTCACAACCCACTGGCCAAAGAGCACAGCCAAAGTAGAATGGCCCAGGAGCTCAGGATGGAACACATGCATTGTACACAAATTATTTTCCAGCCTGCTGTGCTGCTTTGCTTTCTCCACTGATGTTTTCATTCAGACAGCAGCAATATAAAGGGGAATAAGGTCATCTCACACTTGCAAATAAGAGCAATTCTGAGAAAGTGTCCCAGAATAGATCTGAATAGACTGAATATTGTGGAGACAAGATGCATTCCAGCCTCAGAGGCTGAAGGGTACATACGTGCACACACAGAGGTACAGACTACCTCTTCCTTTCTCCTTTCTTCCTCCACTTTCTGGAGTTGTCTCCAAAGCATCCCGTGTCAAAGTTGCTGACTGAGGAAGCAATGCCTTTCTCCTGCTTTACTGTAGTTTTAGGGTGACTATTAGTCATGAGAGCAGCTCACCAAGTGAGGTGTAAAACAGAGGACTACCACTGATCATTAGAGTTCCCAGGACACATTTCTACTAGGGGTGTTTTTAATTTCTATTTGTGGACCAAAATTTCTTTCAAAATATTGCTGCTGCAGACTTTCTTGGGAAGATGCTTCCCTGTCTATCCTGAAGCCCCACGTCCCTAGTATGCTCAATAATTGCTAATATACATATTGAGGAATCTTGTACCTGTTGGAAAGGAAACAAACCTCCTCTGAATCAGACAATAGAAAACGAGGTTTTCTGGAAAGGAAAATTCTCATTTACACAATTAGGAAGCAAACTACAGCTCCATGGTAGTTATCTTGAACTCCCTGGATGGTGGGGAGATCTGCCAATCACCTCAGGAAACAGAATTAGGAGCCGGGGAGGGAGCAGCCTTGAATTAGGTGGCCAACTGCCATGGGGCATGCTAGTGTCCCTGCAGGCTGAAGACTCTGTTACCACTTAGTCTCCAGCTTCTTTGCATCACTGAAGCTAATTAACAGCAAGCATAGTGGTGAAATGCTTTCTGCATTGAAATATGCTCACTTTAAGCAATCCCGAGTTGTGAGCCCCCGTAGCCTGAGGGGAATGAAGAGAGATTTCAAGGCCTTGGGACAGTTGGTGAAAGAGTCTGGCCGCAAGTTATTTTCTCTTCCCTCCTTCCATTTTCAGCTCATGATGTGGGGTGAAATGGAAGAATTCAGTCCATAAATGCTTGGCTACAAGACTGGTGCTACAGGCAGGGCTTTGGGTTCTTTGACAACAGCTGGTTTTACAAGACACCAGTCCAAACAGTGATATGTGGGAAAGGTTTATCTCACAGGAGCAAAAGGATGTTGGGTCAGGAATTAGCAGGGCTCAATGGGAGAGCTTTAAACTACACTCAAAGGGGGATGGGGTTGTAGCTGGGCTTGCATCAGTGGGGCATCACTCTAGAGTTGATGAAGGCTGGGAGATCCCCCAATAGTGAAATAGGTGTGCTCAGCTCGCTCTCTGAAATGCCTGTACGCCAATGCGTGCAGCATGGGGAATAAGCAGGAGGAGTTAGAAACCTGTGTTAGGGCAGGAGATTATGATCTGGTGACAATTGCAGAGACATGGTGGGACAGCACACATGACTGGAATGTGGTCATGGATGGCTATGTCCATTTCAGGAAAGACAGCCCAGCCAGGCATGGTGGTGGGGTCGCTCTTTATGTGGGAGAGCAACTACAATGTATTGAATACTGTCCAGGAGCGGATGAGGAGCGAGTTGAGAGTCTGTGGGTGAAAATTAAGGGGCAGGCTGGCAGGTGTGATACTGTTGTGGGTGTCTATTAGAGGCGACCAGATCAGGGTGAGGAAGTTGATAAGGCCTTCTACAGACAGATGAGAGCAGCCTCTTCAGCAACCAACACTGGCAGGTCTGTTGTTAACTCATCTGCAGAGGATGCAAAGTTGCATCTAACAGTCTCTGCCTCATCCCAGAACAAGTCTGGAAGAATTCCCCATGCCATTTGGCTTGTCTTCTGTAAGTTTTCTCTCCTGCTATACAGTGCACAGTCTGTAAGTAGGCTTATTGTGCAAGATTGAAACTAGTAATAAATATATGACATTGAGAAAATGGACATGGACATATAAATTGGAAATAGTAAGGAATCTCTGTGGCACTAGGACTGCTGAGGGGCCTTTGCGAGGCTGTTCTTCATTGTGACAGCAAAAGCCCGTAAATTAACATGTAATACAACAGCGGATATATAGCATCTAAAATGATAATGTATCTGAATTTCCCCACAAATCCTAAATCCTTGAGCTCTCCCTCACACACACAGGGCAGTTTTAACCATCTGAACAAGAGAAGAAACATTATGCATAGACAGCTAACATAATTTTCAGTGGAAAAAGTAGATACATGGTAACAAGCTGATGTTTAGGCCAATAAGAATTTGAAATTGGCTGAGGACATATGGCATAACTCTTGTGCACATCCAGCTCTTCTCTGCCTCTAAATACACACCTGCCTTCTTTAGCTTAATAACTAGGAGATGTTTCATTACACTCCCACACCGAACACCGCAAATAAAATAGCAGCATGTATGGCAATCATGTTTCTAGGGCTTAAGCCCCCTTTCTCACGCTCTTTAGGTTTCCGCTTGACTTGTGTTGCTGCTTCTTTACCACTTAACATAGCCCATGTAGCCCTGGCTGCATCAGAGCAGCTCAGGGGCTGCAGCTAGGCTAAGGCAAAAGTCCTAACAACTGGTTGTGGTCAGAACCTTCTCTAAGCTCTCAAGAAAAGGAGACAAGAGAGCTTCCCTTGACTTCCTCTCCTGCTTCTCCAAACAAATCTGACCCTCCATCTTGTCAAATAGGCTTATCTAATAAGGCTATCATGCTGTATATAATAACAAGAATAAACTCCAACCATTCTCATTTTGCAAGCTCTTAGCATTTCCTCAGCTGGTTTCACACCAAACATCCACCATCAAAAGGTAACTTAACTGGATCAGAATAAATAAAGTTACCTTTGCTTCTCCAGTTACTTCCGAGGAAAAAAAGACAAAGATTTTAAGTAAGCGAAAAGAAAGTATGTGTGGGCAAGTGACAAATGTAACTGGAGTAAGGAGAAGCAGTGCTCATTGTTTTATAAAATTCACCATATGTTGTGTGGCTTCATAACTCAAATCTTGCATGAACTTCTTTGATGACTTGATGACTTCATTTTGTACTGCTGCCAATTCATGACTTGGCTGATTTGATTTGAGTTGTATCCCTAACTCAAAGATTGCATTTTGCTCATTTTCACACATTTTGGTTCTTAAGAAAAAAAAAAAAAAAGTAGTCTGCTTTAGAGGTTTTTTTAATATTTTCTGTGTATGTGGTTATTTAATATACAGCAAAGCCGAACAAGAAAACATACCCTGGAGCCTTACTGCTAGTAGCTTGGTGCAAAAGTAATTGCAGTTTCAGACTGTGAATTTTAAGTCATTATAACTAGGCTCAAACACATCTTTATTAATCAAAATAGGAACCATTACAATCAACACATTTTTTTGCGAATGAGAAATAAATTTGTTTATTCCTATAGTGGAAAAATCCACGCTTTGGGATTCAACAAACCCCTGGAAAGCATTTTCTGCATCCTGTTCATTATGGAAGTGTTTCCTGCAAGAAGCTGTTGAGGTACCTGAAGAAGTGGTAGTCGGTTGGTGAGAGGTCAGGTGAATATGGCAGGCGAGGCAGAACTTCATATCCCAATTCATTCAACTTTTGAAGTGTTGGTTGTGTGACGTGTGGTTGGGTGTTGTTGTGGAGGAGAATTGGGCCCTTTCTGTTGACCAATGCCGGCTGCAGACATTGCAATTTTCGGAGCATCTCATTGATTTGCTGAGCACACTTCTCAGATGTAATGGTTTTGCTGGGATTCAGAAAGCTGTAGTGGATCAGACCAGCGGCAGACGACCAACCAGTGACCATGACCTATTTTTAGTGCAAGTTTGGCTTTGGGAAGTGCTTTGGAGGTTCTTCCCAGTCCAACTGCTGAGCTGGTCATTGCTGGTTGTTGTATAAAATCCACTTTTGGTCGCACATCACAATCCAACCAATAAATGGTTCATTGTTGTTGTGTAGAATAAGAGAAGATGACAATTCAAAAAGATTATTTTTTTGATTTTCAGTTAGAGGATGGAACACCCACTTGTCGAGCTTTATCACCTTTCCAATTTGCTTCAAATGCCGAACAAACACAGAATGGTCAACGTTGAGTTCTTCAGCAACTTCTTAAGTAGTTGTGAGAGGATCAGCTTCGATGATTGCTCTCAATGGTCATTGTCAACTTATGATGGCCATCCACTACACTTCTCATTTTCAAGGCTTTTGTTTCCTTTGAGAAACTTCTTGAACCACTGCTGCACTGTGCATTCATTAGCAGTTCCTGCGTCAAATGCATTGTTGCTATTGTGAGTTGTCTCTGCTGCTTTATGACACATTTTGAACTTGAATAAGAAAACTACATGAATTTGCTTTTTGTCTAACATAATTTCCATAGTCTGAAATAAATATAAAATAAACAGCAAGTAACAAGTCAGTAGCAAAAGAAACCATAAAGCAATAAAATCGCATTAAAATGGTGTATAGTAAAACCACATTTATTTAAGAATGTATTCCAATATCAAATGACAACTTTCAACGATGCAAAAACTGCAATTACTTTGGCACCAAAGTCCTCAGAAGAGCCACCTACCCATTGGGTACCGGCACAGGCAACCATAACCTTCTGCTTCTCCATCTTTCACAAGCTGCTGGTTCATTTGCTGGCTACAAGGTAAACACCTTTAAGATTACTAGGAGTATAAAGAAGGGGCTTGATGAACCACCAAGACCAGTTTCCTGCAACTACAAATAAGGATATTTTATAGAAACCCTTGATACTCTTCCCATCTAAACTTACGAAAGTGTACCTTTCAAAAGTGACAATATTCATCACCTTCTGCAAACACTTTCTCAGGATTTGTGCTTGAAATCCTATCTGAAATCAAATCTAATCTTGAATATAGCTGCTGCATTGCCAAAGATCCTTATCTGTTTGAGGAGCTTTGATTTTTAGTGGTCAGAGCTTGACAGAGTTGAGCTTCTGAAGGTGCCAGGTATACCCTGTTCTCCAGATCCTGGTCACCCACTGGCTGTTCCCTCTGGAACTGTGGTAACGGTAGAGGAGGGCTTACACCAACACAGGCTGGGCAAACCCCAGGATGTATCTCTACACTTTCAGGGGTCAGCAGGTTTTCAGGTTGGCCCCGGGATGCCCTAGGCTGGACAGGAGCTTGGAATTGTGAGTCCCAGGCTGTATGGGGTGCTCTGGGGCCCTGCTGCTACTCCAGCAATGTTCCTGGCTCCACACTCAGCATCCTCCACGTTTCAGGGAGGATGGTAAGTTCCCACCAACTTGAATTATCTGACAATGCTGTTTATTTATGAAAAAAGCTTTCTGTGGAGCCCAAGTGATTTGCCAGGGGCTGTGACCTGTCTCTAAGCCTAGCAAGAACCAGCCAGCAGTAAACACAGATGCTAAAAACCACTGGCATGAAGCAGCTTCCTAAATTAATATATTTTCTTTTGTAGCATGAGGGCTTTTGCTTATGGTGTATATAATATACTTTACTGCTAACAAGGGTATCCAAAATAAAAAGAAAAAAAAAAAAGGGAAATTAATCTTGTGATTTACTTTACCTCCAAAATGACTAAGAGACCAGTCACTGATGATGTCTCTATTAGAAGAGTGAACACAATATTTACAGGGAGTAGCATTGATCAAGAGGCTGCTCCTGACCATAAAAAAGTGGCACATTTTTCTTTTGGGCCCTGGCATGTGATAAATGTGACTGTCAGACCCCTGCCAGAGCAGCCACAAAGGGCACCCTGGATTCTCCAGACACTGGGCAGAAGCTGCCTGCTAGCTCCCCTCTTCCCCATGCGCTCAGCCAAACACCAGCAGCATTTACGGCTTTGGAATTTCCTCCCAGCCATGTGACACTACCTACAACTATAGTAGCATTGCAATTCCCATCAGGAAAAGTGATCTCTGCCACATTTTCTCCTGCCTCGCCTCTTAAAGTGGGAGGAGCATGGAAACCCAAGAAATGGACAGACATGTGACCCTGATGCCCCTAATTATCTCCTTACACTGGCTGGCCCCTGTGCCTCACACTGTGGCTCCCAGCCAGAATGGCTCTGGCTTTCATTATATTTCAGAGTACTCAGAGATTTAATGAATACTGGTTGGTGGCTCATCCACTCCCTTCCATTTGGGTTCACACTTCATTAACTGAGAAATGTTCTTCCTTGGGGGATCATACTTCTTCCTCATTTGACCCTGGCTCTCTACTCATTTCCAGCCTGCTTCTTGCCTGGCCCTGGGAAAAATCAAAGTGATTATGGCCTGGATCAGCAGCCAGGGCAGGAAATTAGTGTCGGAGATGAGATACCCTCAGGTTTGGTGACTACCGACTGCAACTTTAGAAATGAAAGAAGACCCATCTTACCAGAGTGAGCTGTTATCCACCAGAGCAGCATCCTCTGGGTGTCAGTACAGATACGTTTGCCTGACCCTGCCGGTTCCACCTCCCTGCTCTCCCAGTGGCGGTAGCACTCCTGCAAGGTCGTACCTCCCTCAGCAGGAACAGCAGCATCTACAACTTCTCTGCTTGCAGAAGAGTAGGCAGCTGGCTCTCCTTGACAGGAAAGGCCTTGCTACATTTCCTGTCTCCCACTAAAAATCCATCAGGACACATTAGTACCCCTCACGTGTCAGTTGTTTCTTCAGCCCTGGAGGATTCCAAATGTTGGTGGGGTTTTTTTGTTTGTTTATTTGCTTTGTTCTGTTTAATTGGACAGGGCAAATGCTCAGCTACACTTTCTTCCTTGCCTTTTTCTCAGGGTCTTGCCAGCAAGACTGAGGAGGAGACACCAGCATGATGGTAGGGAGCTACATGGAGAAGAATGTCCTTTGTGGTTCACATGTGGTGTGGGCTCTTGAAGCTCAAGCACCAGGTCTCAGCTCCCTTGTCATCTCCTTGCATATGGTGGGGACCCAACGTCTTCACAGTCACAAGCAAAGAGGTTGCAGTGGTCTTGGGAAAACCTCCAGGGCCACATCCAGGCCTCAGGAAAGTATTTGACAGTCAGTAAAGCATTTGACACAGTCTCCCACAGCATTCTTACAGCTATACGGAGGGAGTGTGGTCGGCACAACTGGGTAGTGAGGTAGACTGTGAACTAGCTTAAGGAGAGAAGCCAGAGAGTCGTGGTTAATGGGGCAGAGTCTATTTGGAGGCCTGTATCTAGTGGAGTGTTTCAAGGGCCAGTATTATTCAATATATTCATCAATGATTTGGATGAGGGAATAGAGTGTACTATCAGCAAGTTTGCTGATGACACCAAGCTGGGAGGGAAGACACGCCAGAGGGCTGTGCTGCCATTCAGTGAGACCTGGACAGGCTGGAGAGTTGTGCAGGAAAAATGTAATGAAATATAACAAGGGCAAGTGTAGAGTCTTACGTTTGGGTAGGAACAACCCCATGTTCCAGTACAAATTGGGGAACAACCTATTAGAGAGCAGTGTAGGGGAAAGGGACCTGGGGATCCTGGTGGACAGCAGGATGACCATGAGCCAGCACTGTGCCCTTGTGGCCAGGAAGGCCAATGGCATCCTGGGGTGGATTAGAAGGGTGTGGTTAGTAGGTTGAAAGAGATTCTCCTCCTCCTTCACTCTGCCCTGGTGAGACCACATCTGGAATATTGTGTCCAGTTTTGGGCCCCTCAGTTCAGGAAGGACAGGGAACTGCTGGAGAGAGTCCAGCACAGGGCAATAAGGATGATGAAGGGAATGGAACATCTCTCTTATGAGGAAAGGCTGAGAGAGCTGGGTCTCTTTAGCTTGGAGAAGAGGAGACTGAGGGGTGACCTCATTAATATTTATAAATATGTAACGGGTGAGTGTCACGAGGATGGAGCCAGGCTCTTCTCGGTGACAACCAATGGTAGGACAAGGGGTTCAACCTGGAACATAAGAGGTTCCACTTAAATTTGAGAAGAAACTTCTTCTGAGTGAGGGTAACAGAGCACTGGAACAGGCTGCCCAGGGGGGTTGTGGATTTTCCTACTCTGGAGACATTCAAAACTCCCCTGGACACGTTCCTGTGTAACCTCATGTAAGTGTTCCTGCTCTGGCACGGGGATTGAACTAGATGATCTTTTGAGGTCTCTTCCAATACCTAACATTCTGTGATTCTGTAATTCTGTGAGGCATGAGGACTAACCCCAAACACTTCCCAGCTGCTGTGTACCCAAACCAACTGCATCAAGACTCAGGCACAGGGTGATGGTGCTGCTGCTTCCCCACAGCCTGCCCCCACACAAGGCTGCACTTCCATCTCCTTCCCGGTGGAGGCAGAGGATTTATTTCTGTCATTTTTGCAGTGTCTGCTGCTTTATGCCTCAGTTTCCCTGTTTAGATATAGAGAGGATTTTTTTGCCTCTTCTAGGATGTTTTGCCTCTTTGCTGCATGGCTCTCGGGGACAGGAGCCATCTGCTGGTGTGTCTCTCCAGGACCACACAGAGTGGTGCCCTGCAGAATCCAGATGCTAACATTAAACAGGGGTTCGAAGCCAGTTCAGACTATAAATTCACATTAGCACCAGAGTAAGACTGGATGTGGTGGACAAAGCTGTGTAGCTCCAGGTGTTCAGCGTTGGTCCACCAGCTGCAGCAGTCCTTGGGTGTGCAAGTGGGTGGCTCTGGCAGCCCCCCAGTCCTGCCTGAACCATGGCAGTATCCTCCAACTCTCTCTCTGCCTGCAGAGGGGGACAGGCTGGGGGGTCCACTGCAGCCAGGCTGCTTCACTTCCACTGTCTTGTTCCTTGCCATAACTCCTCTGCCTTTTCTAAAGCTGGAAGACAAAGCCCTTGTTTGCAATATACCTCGACAGGGAGGAATTAATCCTTTTCAGTTTCTTTGGACTTGCACATCAGGAAGCTTGTTTCTTTTTTTTTTTGTTTTTTTTTGTTTTTTTTTTGTTTTTCCCTCTCAAACATACTATGGGTGGCTTCTCTGCAACAAGTCTGGACCGGGGAGAAGCCCTTATTTATTTAGTCCCTAATGGAAAGATCTCAGCTGGTATTTGTTAGCAATGCAATTTTGAAGCAGGGAGATAATATTCTGAGGGGACACTCTCAGTAGCCTGAGCTGGGGCATCTGCTCATGAAGGGATTTTACCTTCCCCAGAGTTGCTGAATAGAACAGCAGCAAGGAGAAGCCATGACTCCTCATAGTTTTTTCAAGTAGTGTACAGAGAAAAATATTTTTGCCTGCAGTTCTGACATTAGGTTGTAAAGAAAAGATGAAACCACTCACTGGGTACAAGGTCTGCTCAGTACTGTTGTTCTTTTAAACCTGACTTACTTTGTTTTTTTTGTTGTGGTGGTAGTGGATTCTTTGATTTTGTTGTTAGTTGATTGGTTAAGATCATCAGACCACTGGAGAATCATCAGGAGCTTGAAGAAAAACATTCAAATTTGGACTTTCCCAAAGTACAAAGGAATTTAAAGTTTTAAAGCAGCAATATTTGCATTTAAATGTTGTTGAGTCCCGGATCTAAAGTCTGACATCTCTCTTGCTGTGATCTGTAGAGCCTCCTGACACACTGCTGGGAGCCTCCCAGTGCTAGAGAAGGAAAAGCTGACCACAACCAGGTGCTTTTCACCACTCATTGCAAAATGATAATGATCAAATAGCAGGGTGGAATACATCCTTATAAATCCATGCAGTCCATACCCAAGTCCAGCAAGCCACATTTCTGTGTTTCTTTGAACTTGATTTTATTTCCATTGTACTCCATCAAGATTGTTTCCCATTCAGAGGAGGTTAAACACAATCTTTTCGAGTCTCAGCCCACAGAGGATTAAATACTTGGCAACTCTGGGAGCACCAGGACCTGGCCATGCATATGATCACAGGCAGGATCCCAGCCCTGCTCCTCCCAGCTTCAGTGGGAGGAGCACTTATCACTCTCTACAACTACCTGAAAGAGGGTTGTAGCATAGAGAGTGTTGGTCTCTTCTCGCAAAGAGCAAGTGATAGGATGAAAGGAAATGGCCTCAAGTTTTGCCAGGAGAGGTTCAGATTGGATATTAGGAAAAAAATCTCTTCATGGAAAGTGTTGTGAAGCACTGGAACAGGCTTCCCAGGGAAGTGGTTGTGTCATCATCCCAGTGGTTGTGTCGTACATCCTTCTTCCACCTGCGTTTTGGCAGGAGCTCTTTACTCATCCATCTTACTCCCTTTACTTAATTTGTTGCTCATAGGGATGCTTGGAGGAAGTGATATTTGAATATTAACTGGCTTTCTTGGACCCCCCAGCCTTCTAGAGCCCTATCCCATGGGATTCTTCCAAGCAGGACCTTGCAGAGGCCAAAGTTTGGCCTGCTGAAGTCCATGGTTTCAGTCCTACTTATTGCTCTGCTTTTTCCACGCAGGATTCTGAACTCCACCATCTGGCCCCAACCATGACATCTCCAAACAGTTCTTCTTGGTTTGTTAGGAGAAAGTCCAGTAGCACACCTCTCCTCATTGGCTACTCTACCACCTGTGTCAAGAAGTTATGATCAATGATCTGTAGGAACCTCCTAGACTGTGTGTATTTAGCTGTGTTGTCTTCTCAGCAGATGTCAGGGTGTTGGACGTTCCCCATGGGAACCTGGGCTTGTGGTTGTGAAGCTACTTTCAGCTGTCTATAGAAGGGCTCATCAACTTCCTCTTCCTGATCAGGTGGCTTGTAGTAAACACCAACAGCTGTGTCAGCCTTATTAGCCTGTCTCTTAATGCTTACCCATAAGGACTCAGCTTGTTCTTCATCCCCCACTAGGCAGAGTTCAATACATTTGAGCTGCTCTCTCACATGAAGTGCAACTCCTCCACCTTGCCTTGCTGGCCTGTATTCCCTGAAAAATACATGGCCTTCCATGACAACATTCCAGTCATATGAGTTTTCCCACCATGTCTCTGTAATTGCAATGAGATCATGGCCTTGCAATTGCACATAGATCTCTAATTCTTCCTGTTTATTTGTCATGCTATGTGTGTTGGTGTACAGGCACTTTAGAGAAATAATGGAGCATGTGAGTTTCCCATGACGGGTGCAGCAGGATCTACTACAGTGCCCAGGTTTTGTTAAAAAACAAGTTTCTCTTTTAGTGAATTTGCCTGTCAGCTAAAGCCTTCCTATTAGCTGCATTTTCCTGGAGAACCAGATACATGTTTTGGTAAACATAGCAATGGAATGCAAAGTTATTGATAAGCATGGATGGACATCTCGCGAGAGGGGCAACGAGAAACAAGTGACCAAGAAACTGACCAACTGTGTATAACATTCCATTCACGTGAATACTTCATATAAAAGTGGGAGATCACGAGGATCTCAACCCGTTTGCCTTCTTTTCCCTTCTGCTTATGGCCGACATTAGGAGAGGATCTTGCCAGTCGTCCCTGCGAACTGAGGCCTAGTGACAGACTGAATCCAGCTCTAGTTGTCTGCAGAGTCCAGTCCAGGACTTTGGGTGCCAGCTCTGCAGTTGCTGAGACTTTCAAGATTGGTTTTGTATATTTTGTATTATTTTCTCTATTCTTATTAGTAGCATTAGTAAAACATTTTTAGTTTTTCCAACTCTCTTCTCTGTGTCCTTCTTTTCCTCCCTTCCTGTCCCTAGTGGGAAGGGGGGAGAGGGAGGGGCAAAAGGGAGAAGTGGGGGGGAGAGGAGATTAACAATACATCTGCCAGGGTTTTATTGTCACCCTGCAATCTAAACCCTTGACATGTAGCAATACATACACTTGAGGTGGCTGGCCTTCTGGTTCTGTGACATGAGGGTGATCTGGCTGTGACATCTGTTACCACACTGATCACCAGGGTTGATTCAGCTGATCTGACTGGCTAAATAGGTGTCCCCTTCCTCCCTCACTGCTCCACATGCATCCCTCCCAAAGCTGTGTGCTTGGTCGAAGAGAATCACCTTCCCTGATAGAGATGTACCACTCATTGGTCAAGGGTATATGGTAGTTGTGCTCCACTGCTATAAACTCCAAACAAGGCCAAGGTCCATTTTAAATACAGCCCTTAAGTATGTGACTGATTTTTAATTCAGCAGGACTTAAGCTCATGCTTTAAGTACCTGCTTAGGGCTTAACCATATGGTTGAAGTAGAGCTTAGCCAAAACTGGTTGATCCTGGTCATACCCAGGAAGTTAGAGACTGCACAAGGCATCTCCATCTGGTCATGGTGGAATTAGAGATGTGCAGCAATATGTTGAAAGAGGTGCAGCAAAATGTTGAGAGAACAACCTACTGCTAATAATTGACATTTGCTGGAAAGGGTGTTTTCATCCCATCTGAGGGTTGCCATGTTGCATTGCTGTTTCTGAGACTGACAGACTGCCAGTGGAAGAGGCCCTCAGTCACTCAGAGGCAATTAATTTGTGACATGAGCAATTATGTCTGGATTGATTGCTTTGCTTTTCAGGTTCATTTGGAGGTAAGCAATAATGATATTGCGCCATGCTCTCTATTTTTGATGGGACTTGATTTGTGGCCTTTACAGAAATTAATTGGAATTCAAACCAACAGTCTCAGAAGCTAAATGAACAGAGAGGCCCATAATATCTGCACAGAGGTGGTGAAAATCTCTCTTGTAGCGTTTCAATTTCATGCACATTTGCAAGTTTAAGATTTTTTTTTTTAGTGGCAATATTTAGGAGAAATGCTCTTTTTGACAGAGACAAAACCTGGACATGGATCCTGAGAACAGGAGAGTGGGCCACTGAGGACCTACCTCCCTGATAAAGCCTTATTCAGTATTTTGGCAACCAATGAAATGCAGACCAGGTCAAACCAAAACATAATTCATGCAAATCTGAATGATGCACCAGCACCTAAGAAACATGGTCTAGGAACAAAATGGAAACAGTGTCATTTTCATGTTGAAGGGCTAAGATGGCACTGTGTAGCCTATGGGTACCTGATGCAGCAACTGTAAGCTGTAAAAAGCTTAGAAACTTCCCCTAAGCATACACTCATGTTTCTTTACTGATTACTGATTTTTACAGAGTTTCTAGACTATAGTCTTTAGTGCAAAGCAAATTTTGATTTAGAGGAAGCTGAGATGTCCGATCCTGGATTGAAAACATTATTTTCTTTGAAATTTGTCATGATATCACAAAGCTAAGGCTAATGAGGGGAAAAACAAACAAACAAACAAACCACCACCACCAAAACCACGATCAGGCAGATTATTAAAAAAGCATCAAACCCACCAAATGCTACAGTACACCCAACAGCCTGTGACTGAACCTGGCACTTCAAGGAGAGAGAAGATTCTCCCTAAAAGATTAATGACCCAGTTTTCCACTCTCCTCCCCATCAATGGTTTCCTTGATTCTGCTATCTGAGCAGCTATAACTGCCTTCTCTCAACGTTCCCATATAATTTCAGGTTATCCCAGAAGCTAAAATGAAAAACAGAAGAACAGAAAGTTGTTAACGTGTAGATTATATGCAAACCAATTGACCACTTGATCACTCCATGACTTCAAAGAGTGGGCAGAGAGCTTGGTTCCACTCATTGTCACTGTCAACTGAAAGTTAGGGATATAAGCAAGGTATACAATGAACCTTGCAAAGCAAACATGAGAAAGCCTGATTAACTTCCATATGTATTATAATCACTGCAAAGTTGGGGTAGTATATTTCACACAACACATGCATTCCAGCTGTAATATACATCTGTAGTGTAACTCATCCACCTAACATACAGACAGGAAATAAGGTTTTTCCAGTATCTGACTGTAATATCTGACTGTAACATCTGACTGTAACAGCTGAGTTTAACCCTACCAACACCAGCACCAGAGCAAGAAGAAGCCCAGAGGCCTGTTCACATGCTTAAGGCATCTTGCTGAATCAGGATCTGAACTGAATCTAGTAGACAGATGTTTTTACACCTGTCAGCAGGGGAGAAAAATTGCTGGTCCAGGGACAGCTTCTGATCCTGGCATGATTATTATCTTCATAGTCTCCTCACACAGGGTGACAGCCTCACTTTTACCAGGCAAGGCAGCTCTCATGGGGAGACACAAACATGGAGGCAGAGAGTATCTCAGGACCAGCCCACACTGAGTTGTGAGCAGACTTCCCACCTGCAACAGCTCAGGGCATGGAGGAGCTGCCTAGGCTGCTCAGTTCTGCTGCTGCACACCACACACAACTCTTTCAGTGCGATTCTAGTTAGAAGTAGCAAAAGACCGAGCTCAGAGGGCAGAAACACAAGAACCATTAGGTTTGTGCCTGATGAGACTCACTGACACATTTTGGCCACGAAGAGAGAGGCAGCTCAGACTGTACAGGCACCTAAACAGCCAAGAGAAGTCAGAAACCACAGCCCAGTTTCACATACACAGGGACAAATCTCTGCACAGAAGGATGCTAAAGGAATGCCCCAGGCCTATACATTTGGCACCATGACACACCACGTTCCTGGAGGCCATGAAAAAAAAAAAAAAAACAACAAACAGTTGAGGAATATTTCCCAAGTCCTTGTCCCTTAGTGAGTGCTTTGGATTTCCAGTTTGTTTTATAACCCTGAAATAGCACATCCTTGTGTGTGAGCAGGGTAGTAGTACCCCTCCCATTTTCAGAGGACACCAAAGCAGATCTATTCTGTAGCTGAAGGGAAGATGATAAACCTGCCTCCTAACCACACCTCAGTAAGGCTTGGCCTCACACCCTAAATGGAGACCAAGTTTAGTCTTTTCATAATGAAGATGAAAATTTCAATCAAACATATTTGTGATGCTTAAGGGACACCCAACAAACTGTTTTGACAAGTTGCTCTCCTGGCTACACAGAGCTAATAGTCTCAAACAATTTTACTGAGCCAAGGAACATAAACAGGTAAAGCTCACAGCTTCCACCAGAAGTGTTCCTGTGAGAGCAGGACATGATGACAACTAAGGGGTCCAACCTGAAAATGCTCTTTGGCACAGCACTTGCAAAGACAGCAAGGTCATAAATCCCAAGGGACTGCATGCAGGAAGCCACCTGTTTACAGTGTTTGTAAGTACAATTTCCAGGACTGGACTTCAATGATACATGTGGCCCTTTAACTTTGAAGCTGTTCTGATGCCCTAAAACCTGTTCAATAAGGGGAGAAGCTGGCCTGGAACCTCCTGAGGCTTTTGGATCATGACCACTGCACTTACTCAGAGCTTTCTATCTGGGGAGAGCTCCCTCTAGCAACCCTCTGCTGTGGGAGACAGTAGGTGGGACTGCTCCCTGGACAGCCATATTTCACCCGTACATCAATGATTTCTTCCTCCACTCTCTGTACTGACTTACCCTTCAGAAACAGGGAAAGGATTTCCTTCTGGTGCACCCTGGAGGGCTTCTGTCATGAAGAGGCACTTCATTGTGGGAGCTTGTGGTGAGGCAGGTCTTTGATCTTCCCTGCAGCCTACTGCGCCTTGCCTCTGCTGCCACCTGTGCAGAAGCCAATATGATAAGTGACTTGCTGCAGACTCTGGCAGGAACAAGCACCAGGGCTGGGATTTCCAAGCTTTTTGGTTTCTTTTCAGATGATTCCCCTCATTTTGCATAATCCTCACTCAGGATGCATGTTCCTCCTTTGACAAAGCTGGCTCAGAAATTGTAGAACTCTACTGAGTTATTTTACAGCAATTCCAGCAGCATGCTTAAGGGTATACTAGATTGAATTGTCAACTGTACCCCTGAAATCCTTCTTCTTGAAAGACCATTTCTATCTCATAACATATATTAAGCTCAGCTGCACTGAATTATTAAACTGAAATCCCCAATTACTCCCATCAATGAAAATACTAGAGTGGCTTTTAGACTCATATTTCTACTTTTTACTGTAACACATTCTTCATTTTAATTACTGGCACTGTATTTTCAAAGGCCAGTGCCTTATCTTTGCAGGATATTTGTCAACCTAAAAAAAAGGTTGATGAGTGAATAAATCATTAGGTGTGACAAGCAGTGAATTCCTAAGGGAGAAGTATGTGAGGAAAAAAAAAAAAATCACATTATCAAGGTGAATCAAAGAAATGTTAAAGTGAAGTAACAGGAGGAAACATAAGCTACTTCTGCTATAGGTGTGCACTGCTCAAGACACTTCACTGTTGTTCATTACCAGGAGGACACTAAGTAGAAATTTTTCTGTGAAGGGAAAATAAATCTTTTGTAAGAAAGGTAAGTTTGTGGACTAAAAGATAACAAAGGCTCCCTAGCTAAAATTTCTAAATGAAGAAATCAAGATCTGTTCTAATCAAAAGTGCAAAAGATACTCAAAAAGCAACCCCAGTGCATAGTAAGCCTCATCTGGCAGATGGCTCCTAACAATGAACTGCTGCAGTTCTCTGATTGCCATTACCTTCTGTGATTCAAAGAGCTGATGCTCTGTCATGAAAATCCCATCCTCAAGGTTTGTCAATTGTTTACCTGCTGGAGGGCCACCATACAAACTCTTCTGCACCAGTACGCAGGAATGATGACTAACTCAGGAGTGATAACTAACTCAGGAATGTTTTGAGTGTGATCTGTGTGGCCCAGCCCATTTTTGAGCACTCCAGTGACCTGCCAATTGGTCAGGGCAACTAGAAAGGTCTCCTAGGAAAGCAAAGGGTTGTTTGTGACATGGGGTTGCCAGCTGTGTTACCTTTTCTCTAACCAGAAGAAACAATTTTAAAAAAGACAGCATGCACTGATGAAGGGTCCAACAAAACACCGGTGTGTACAAACCAATGCCTCTCATGCTACATTTTCATTTTTTCTACCCAAATCAGCTGCCAGTGTTATAGTCACTCCTCCGCTTTATTGTGCAGACACACCTGCACGCTTCACGGCTTTACGATAGAGGCACAGCCTTGCAGGAAAGCTGGCTTAAAATTCTCTAATGTAATTCCTGTCAGCTGATGATCAAGAATAACTATCTGCAGCATTCAGTTTGGAGTACATGTGAGGAGACAGTAAAATGCCCAGCACTGCATCATCAGTACCCTGAAGCTCAGTAATGGGCTTTCTTCCTCAGGGAGGAATCACACATCCAGCCATCATCTTTGTAAATTCACCTCCACCTGGTACAAGAAGAGTAATTATTTTTCTGTCTAGTTTCTTTCCTGTTTGTGTGCTTTCAGTTTCACTACTTGTAAAAAGCCTGGGACCAACAATGACTACAGCAAATAGAGATAAAGTAGAAAATGCAGGGAAGACTCTAGAGACCACGCTGTATTTTTTTCCTTACAAGACAAATAACATATATTACATTATACCTCTCATTCCCCTTCTAACCTTTTTAAATAAAAAGAGATGAACACAAGCCCAGCTGCACATAGCCAACATCTGACAGGGTAAAAAATTTCTAACCCACAGCATATGTGCTTGTACTAAAGGCACTATGAAAAGTAGTTTTTTGGGACATTAACTACAAAAAGGATACTCTGGAGATGTTTTATATAAAGGTCCTGTTATTTTTTCAAGCTAATCTAGTATCAGCTGAAATGTAGGAGTGACCACCTCTGAGGACAAACCCCTACTGCAATCTGCAGAGCAGAAATAATACAGGACGCCATATAGAACGTTGTCTTGTGCCACTTCCAGACAGTCAGCTTCAGTTTTGATGTAGCAGCCATCTTCTACAGGCATAAGAAGGGATCTTAAGCCTTTGTCTTTCTGGAGTTACTGGATATCCTAAGCCATCTGTGCTTTTCAAGGGTAGGACTGGAAGATTCATTAACTCACCTTATCTCTTGTTTATTTAGCATCAGGCAGAGAGACCAAATTTTGATGAACAGATATCACATTTTTTCCCACAGTAGTTCTAGGCTGCCAGTTAAGAGGGGGAAAAGGCAAATTCTTGAACTCTACCCCGGCTCTTCTCTCTTAGGGAAAAAAAAAACAAGGAAAAAAGGAATAGACCTTGTCCCACTTACATGGAGAGTTCCCTTCACCCACCAATACAATGGGCACTACACCAAAAGACTGTCTTCCAGCTAACCACTTTCAATCTACTGCATGAGGGTTAGTGTGGAGGGGGGGTGCCGATTGGGCTCCAGCGCACACTGACCTATTTTGTCAGGGAGACCCAGAGGTACCTCCACCTGGCTGAGCAGTAAGCGGCCCAAAGGTGCAATGCAAAAATTGAGATATTGTCTTAAATTAGTGTGACTGTGATCCATCTGCATATTTGAACTTGGTGTTTGGTTTTTGTATCTGAGCTCAGCATTTTAATTTGCATATTTATATTTGGTAGTAAAAGAATCTTGTTTGGGGAGATAATTACAAAATGGGAACCTGTTCCACTGCTAAAATTCCACCTTGCTCCCCCTTAGGAGGCATCCTTACACATTAGAATAATTGCTTATATTGTTATCTAGTAATTTTGAGACCAGAAAATAATTTCAATTGTTAAACTTTGCATTGAAAAAAAAAACAAACAAAAAAACCAAAAACCCACCAAAAAACACCTTAATGCTATGATAGATGTGAATCTGGAAGAGGTTGTATTTAAAAGTTGCTAGAATATTAACTAATTTGGATCTACGAAAATAGAATAATGGATTTATGTTTATTATACTGTTTTTTGACATCTATAAATTGTAAAAGGTAAATGGAGCTAAGGAATGTAACTATTGCTGAGCTATTTGGAATTGCATATAAAGTGTATTATGGTTGGAATGAAATGGGAAAACAAAAGAGCAAAATATCCCAGGCCTGTGTGCAGCTCATTGTAACTGAGAAATTTCCCAGAGCCTCCCACTTTGTACCAGCCATTATGCCAGCTGTGTGACCTTGGTTATATCTGAACTGCAGCAAGAAGAGAAAGAAAAAAAAAAAAAAAAAATGAAAAACTTGGCTGCCCGCTTTTAAAGCGGCGAAAGGGGGGTTCTCTCTCCCCCCCACACTGCAGCGATGTGATACTGAATGGAACAGTCTGATGGTGAAGTTTAAAGGCATCCTGAGCAGACCCGTAGTTCTAATGAAACTGGAAAATTAAACCAAATATTTGTTAATATACTTATTCTGTGGTAACTAGTTGTAAAGGACTTCTTAGTAAATTCACCATTTTTGAGGTCATGGGAGAGAACAAAAGAAAGGCCATTTTTTGAGACCAATAGAATGCCAAATTTGGAACAAAGTTTTAATACATGAATTCTTACAGTTGCCAGAAAGTCCGATACCTCTCTTAGGTTAAGATTTGTTAAGTAAATTGTAAGCTCAAATAACGTTTTCTGAGAATTCTGTTTAGTTGCATGGCCTACAAGAAGGTGCTTGGATGGCGCAGATCTGCTTGCTGCAAGTGAGAAATCTCCAAGAAAATTTTGAATGCTGTATTTCCACTAGTATTAACAGCCAATGTTTTGATAAAGCAAATACTACACTTATAGATCTGAAACATGACTTTGATCCAGTAAGGGAAAACAATATCCAATAAATATGACAACAAAAATGGAGTTAGAAACTTTGAGGAATAAATTTATGACAACCTTACAGGCTGACTGCATTCGATTGTACTTGCAGATTTGTCTATGAAACAACCTGTGGCTATTGTGGGACAGTATGATGAGAATGCTAGCAGACTGATATACCAATTGTCACTCTAATCAAGAAAATGCAGGGAATGAATTTAAGTCTTAATAGCCCATGATCCTTTTGTCATATATGTACCATTTGTGAAATTTAATTCTGATTTTTTAATTTTATTTGTAATCTTTGTCTTTGTAAATTGCACTAGCTGGTTTTCTTAACAGCACAGCTTTTGGCATGCCTAAATGTAAATTGCTGCAGAACCTGCAAGTCTTTAACAGCAGGTCATAGGCCATACTTGTATTTGGTCTGATCCTACATACTTGCACAGTTTTTGTTGATGGTTCTGGGAAGTCTCATAAAGCTGTAGTGGTTTGGTGTGAAGATAACAATTGGCATCATTCTGTAAAAATTATTGAAGGTTCAACCCAATTAGCAGAACTTGGCGCAGCTTTACATTACTTAGAGCTTTTTAAGGAGGAACCTCTAAATTTGATTTGTGATTTTGAGTGCGTAGTCAAGATCCAACACATGTCTGGTTCTGAACTTTTTTTTTTTTTTTTAAAAAAAGGGGGGAAGTAGGGGAAACACCACAAAACCAATTGCCAAAAGCATTGTATGTGATGAAATACTTTGCAAGTATGACCCAAAACCATGCTAAATCAGAAAGAACCTACATTAGTTATGGTCAAATGACTAGTCAATGGAAAAGGCCTCATCAATTGATAACCTGGGGAAGAGGTTATGTTTGTGTCATTACAGGCTGAGGATTGAAGTGGATTCAACAAAGATTCAACAGATGCAGATGGACAGGAGGGAGATAAGTTGTGACAACTGTTTCAGATGTAAACCATGGATCCTAATTCAGTGTTATAGATGCTCACAGACCTGGTGGTGTAGAAGCCTATTAGCAAGCAGGTGGTATACCTTCTGTGGAGAATGGCAATTTGAACAATCAGCAGGAGATCCAAAAGGGTGATATTATGATTAGATAATCAATGCATAGATAAGGTAAAATTATGAGATATCCCTACCATAGTAATCTAAGTTTAGCAACTGATAAAGTTTTAGAAGGGATATTAAGGTTAAGCTATTGATCTTTTAAATAGGTTAAGATAACTTTTAAAGTATTAATTCAATTATTAGTATATGCTGATGGTATTAAGTATGTTACCCTATAAACTGCGCAGTTATAAATCTTTTAGGAATTTAAGAGAAAATATTGTATTAACTTATCTGGTTATTTTGAATCTATTAAAATAGTGTGTTAATAAGGTTGTCGTAGTAAGCAGATAGTTGTTTGATCTTATTAAGTAAGGTTTAACTACATGATATGTAATTGTAATTATGTTGTTAATCATGTGTTCTATGTTGCAGTATATTTCAAAAATGATTCACTGTGCGGTTAAAGGGGCCTGACTAATTCAAGAACAGAAAGGGGGAACTGTGGAGGGGTTTTGATAGATAAAGATTTGTTGCTGAATTAGTCTGGCTCAAAGGGATCTCAAGGCCGCTTCGAGAAGCTGAGAACAGAATCTGCTGTGAGAAAGAGGGGCGTTCCTCAATCAGTGCGGTCCTGGCGTGGCGTGAATCATGGGACATAACATCAGTGAGACTCCAGCGCATGGACAGCCCATGATACTCATTTAGCAAATCCATGCTTGGAGCGTGGACACATGATTAGAATATAATTGCATATATAAGGAGGCTTGTTTCTGTAATAAATGGCTCTGCGTGATTCACATTGAATCAGAATGCTGAGTCCTTTATTGTTCCAACGGGTTAGCATCAGGATCACACTGATAAACCAGCTACCAAAACTACTCTGAACACTGACAGAAACACCATCTTTTGCTGGGGTAGATGCGCCTCTTACATGCCTGGTACTTTTGCCATGCTCATGATAGCCACAAGTTTTTATATCGTGCTCTCTTGCATTTCTAATGAAAACTTCAGTTTGCATCATTGTAAAAGGGGACAAGGAAGATCAAAACCTACCATGCATATGAACAAGAAAAATATTTGCAAAGACACAAAGTAAGGCTGATTTTCAAGGGCCATCAGTTGATGATTCAATACAGAAAGATTTGTAATTCATGCTACTGAAGAAGGTGAATTTAATTTTTATTAATTAAAATGGCTCTTAATGTTTACATATGCATTAACTATCCCACCCATTTTTAATAGTCACTGTTGCACCACAGGAGCAGAGGTACTGCATAATTTTTCAGACTTTGTTTCTGAAACAACAAAACTAGACAGGCCTTTAATGTAATGTGGCTGGTCAACTCTTACCTTTTTAATTTATATCCCATTGCCTTTTAAAGCCCCATCTTTCATTCTGTGCTGCTGCTGCTGTTAGAGCCCACTGCAGTTCTCAGAATCAGCTCTCTGCTATTCAGCACAGTTGGCTGTTGAATGAAACATGAGGTTCTTAAGCACCTCAGGAGGCTGAGCATGCCTTTGCAGCCCAGCCCCAGCATCAGCAGAAGGATTGTGCTTTAATTCCACTTAAATAAATTCAGTGTTGTTGGTTTTGCCCCTGCTCATAAAGGAGCTTAGTGGGAAAGTCAAAACAGATCTCAGCCAAAGGGGAAAAAAAAATGAAGCAAGCCCATAAATTTAGTCAAGCAAGTGTATCCTAGGAACAAAAAAGAACTCATGCAGACAAGGCAAACCATGCCATGCATAGAAAGCAAATCCTCACTGCTGGTCCTCCCTCATGCCATTGCAAAGAAGCAAGTCTGTATGTGAAGTGTTTCTGAGCATGCTGGAAACAGAGGGGCCCTGGAAAAACAATTAAGAAATAAATTCCACTATTTGGTGGCATTTTTTCCAAAGGAGACAAAGTGTCTTTTGTAAAACATTCCCACTAGAAGACTTGCAGAGTTTGAACTGCATCCACAGCCACCATTAGTATTAAACCTAAAGCAAGATCTTATTGTCTGCCTTTTCTTCTACTACTGAAAATCCAAACAGATTTTAAAATATCTGACTAATCAACTATGTCAGAGCTGCACTTCTCCCAGAATATCAATCAACTTTATTATAATTTTAAAAAAATTTGTTAGCATTATTATGGCAAGAAGAGAACAGAAAGTGAGAGGGGGTAAGGTGCTTAAGTTCCATGAGGCAGTTATCCCTAGACTCTAACAATAAGCTCCTGCTCATTCACCAAATGAAGTCATATAAAGTCTGTAGTATTGTTTGCTAACTAACACGTATTATGTAAGGATGAGATCTTCAGAATGAATTAAGCCCATTCCAAAACTCTCTTTATCTCAGGAGGGTTTGGAAACCTAGCTAATGTAACAGCATACAAAACCCCCAGCTAAGCACCTTCATGCTTACTATCCTTGCTCTGAAACTCTGAGACGTCAACACAGACTGATCACATTGCCTTATGCACTGTGGGAGATGCTGTGGGGTCACAGGGTAAAAAACAAGCTTAAGCTGATTTACAGATATTGCCAGGGCAGGAAGAGCTTCAGCAAATGTCCTTTTTTCACTGAGGAAGGTCAGTAAGTGAAGTGCAAGATACCTGTGAAGTCTCCCTTGGAGACAAAATCACCGTTCCAGCAGAGTCCATTAGCAGAGGATGTGTTGTCATCATTGTCTTGCCTTCCTCCTGGGAAGGAAAAATGGGAGGGAAAGGATGAGGTCTGTAAGCAAAACAAAGTAGAGAATGAGAAAGAGCTGAGACCAATTAGGCACTGCACACATGTAGGCTCCTTGCATAGCAGCTGACCTACAGAGGATATTCAGTGTAGACAAAGGGCTGTTTATTGAACTGCTAAAGTACGCAGATACAAAAGCAATGCAGCATCAAGCCATGGTGAGGGAGGAAATTTACCCTCACATTAACTCTATCATAAAGAGATGATCATTGCCACACAAATCAAAACCGATATATTGGCATAAACACCCATAGTCAATTCCACTGTCTTGCACTTGTGTCCTAGGTTCATCTGGGATAGAATTAATTCTCACAGGAAGCTGGGAGAGGGCACAGCCAGGACAGCTGACCCAAACTAGCCAAAGTCATATTTTATACCATATGACATCATGCTCAGTATATAAAGTGGGGAGCTGGCCAGGAGAGGGTATCGCTGCTTGGGAGCAGGCTGAGCATTGGTTTTTCAGGTGGTGAGAGATTGCATTGTGTGTCACTTGCTTTGCATATTCTTTTATTGTTATTATTATCTCTTTCTTTGATGCGCTGTAAAACTGTTTTTATCCCAACCTATGAGTTTTACTTTTTTTTTTTTCCTAGATTTGCCTCCTCATCCCACTGGTAGTGGGAGGAGAGAGTGAGTGGCCATATAGTACTTAGTCTTTCATTGTATTTGCAATTATGCAACTCTGTGAAGGTGGAAGAAAGCTCCCTCTGGAAAATTCTTCTCACCTGCCACGTCACAGGAAGGCCACTGTCACCTTGCAAATAGGGAGGGATACATCTGTTTTGTTATCCTCAGCCAAACATCCCTGTTCTTTTCCTGCTGGAAAGAAGGTAATAAGCAACAGCTAAGAAGGGGTAAAAGAGGCAAATGGGGGGTGTGAAAATTCGCAGTTCTGTATGTGTCTTGTTTGCAAGTGAGCACTGAAGTGTGTCCCTAGACAGACACATCATTGTGAGTGAAAGGAGCTCTTTAAAGCATAATAATATTTTAAAATCTATAATTTGACATGTAATTTGAACTGAAATGAATTCAAAATTCAAATTACAACCTATTACACTGGCAACAGCATACTTTCCAATCTCTCCTTCCTCCCCTTGTTAAGAAACACTTCCACTCTTGTTTCAGTCTCTCAAGCCAGGAATATTGGAAGGATGCTCCCTCTGAGACTGTTTACTTCAATGTAGATCTTTAATTATACTGCAAGGAGGACTGGAAACTGTGAAGATAGAGCATTCTGAGGTACATGAAATTTAAAGAGACAAATATGCAAAACTCCTCAGGATGCTGCCAAGGCAGCAAATTCAGAAGGAAACCAATGCTGAATAACATATTTTTCCCCAGTAACTGCAAGTCATTCAGCAACCTTGAATTAAGCTCGCATCTCTGCTGTCTGTGTCTGGCCTCATGAGAAAGGAATGAAATCCTTTATCAGCAGTACTGAAAAAAACCCTCCAAACACCATAAATATTAGGAGGCCTCAATTAAAATCAGGAAGCTGGCAGCTGCACTGCAATGATTAATGGGTTCACACATCTCCTTATGCCCTGGATCATCCATGCTGATCTTACGTTCGAGAATTTCATAACCTGAGCAGCCCCTAAGTTTTCAAAGACATAGCCTTAGCTTTCCAATGATTCCTTTAAGAGAAGGGTAAAATCAGAGTTTGGTTTCCTCTTTCTCTCTTCTCTTTCTTGAAAACATCCTTAAGACTGGGGCATTGAACAAGGCCTACCAAATCGCTGTAGTTAGTAACCCATTTTACACTGAAACAAAAAACAACTGTATCTCCACAGTAAGGAGGATGTTAGACAGAGAAATCAGCTACCAAGAGCTGATGAAGGTCACCCAGAGTGCTGGTAAAAGGGCTATGCACCTAATAATCCACCAGGGACTTTGATAGTAAAAATCACAAGTTTGGCAAAACAGACATGTTGTTCCTCTTCTAGTCTTTTCCAATTGTGCAATCTACAGGTAAAACAAGCTAAGCCCCTGTATGATGATGAAACCCTTCAAAGCTGTTTCTCATAGCACACTGGTCTTGCAGAGAAAGCCTGTTCAGACATCAACAAACCCTCTAGGTTTCCAATATCTGTCCTGTCTGCTCTGTCCCCAGGGTGTCTGGGGACACAGGGACACTGGGCACGGAAGCCAGATAGCTCTGCCTCTGTAGTTTTGCTGGGCCCTTGAGCAGAATATTTGCAAGCACATTAGCAAAGTTCCACCATAGCACTACAGACAGGGCAAGTGCCCTCATTTCCATTTCACAGCAAAAGGGACCGAAGTGGCAGGAGGTCAACTGAACTCCTAAGGCCACAAACCATGTTAATGGCACAGCTCAAGCTCTGCAATCCTAGTGAACAGTTTATCCCTCTTCAGCAAGCCACAAAGCTCAAAAATCATAAAACCCTAGAGATGTCTTAGTTCACTGCAGATCAACATGTGGGGCTATACCACACTGCATTCTGGGTAAGGGACAGTAATACAGTGCACAGAAAATATTGATGCATTCAGACCAGTACCTCAGTGTAGCATGCTTCTGCTGCAATAAACTGCCTACTGCATTCAATACCATTGCATATCTATTAGTTGTGTGCATAGAAAGTGTGCTAATTGCTTTTCCATTCACCAGTTACAGTTGCTACTGCTGTAGTAAGTACATTCAACACAAAGTGAATTTATGTTTAGAAAACAGAGCTGCTTCAGAAACCTCCTGCATTTTAATTACCATCTGAATATATGTGGGTTGCTCTGTTTTATAACAATGCTACTGTTTGAGTTGCCTTCCCCACTCCTTTAACATGGAGATTTTTATTGTCAGCCATATCTTTTAATGTTGCTAGTGGTATTTGGAACAGGGCACTCTGGTACTTTGCTCATACAATTACTGCAGGTGTGACTGCAGCAATAATGGGTGCCAAGACACCACATGCGTATAAAAGGTGGTCATGTGTGGAGAGTTTTTGGCTGTCTGCTGTGAACAAGCCAGGGCTTGGGGTGGCTGTGGTGCACTAGGACCATGCAAAAGTAAACAGAAGCTGGTCTGCCCTCGACCCAGGCTGCAGGAGGGCGCCGTCGTCGTTGCTGTGCATGTGGACAGTGCCCTGCAGCTAATCACCATCATAGGATGGGAAGAATGACTGCATGTGTAACCAATCGTAGCCTGTGCTTGCCGCATGGCCTTTTGGGTATAGAGCATATAAGGGTTAGAAAAACGTGGTCTGGCAGACATTGATATTCAGTGTTGTTAAGAGTTCATTAAAGGGTATTGATGTTAAATTCATATTGAATTAGACTCTTTACTCTCACAGCCCGCCCGTCATGCTCAAAGAGGTCCTGCTGGCAATTTTGCATTCTCCACGTGGTCTTATGACAGTCATGAGCAGTTGCGAGGGAAAGCCTGAGGCCTATCCTGAGCAGTTATGGTGAGTGGCAGCACAGCAGCTCACTACTCTGCTGGGGAATCCCAGCGAGTCATCTCCACTTTACAGCACATACTGAAATTTCTGTGGCATGTTTATCTTGCACAGTGTCTGTTTTGCAACCCATCCATCATGTGAGAGGCAACGGAGGGCAAAGAGTAGGAAAACAAACACAAACACTCAACCCACATTTTATGCGTTGTACAAGGGGGTGATGCAGGGAAGGAGGCAACAGACCTGCAGAGAGCTTCCCAGGTGGACAGGGGTGAGGGGAGGAAGTAGAAGGAAACAGGGAAGTGCTGATGGAGGGAATGCAGCTGGAGAGAAAGGAGGCCAGCTTGGTCTCTTGTGAATGAAGCTTTTGTCTTAAGAACTTGAGCCTAGGAAAAGCATGTCAGGGGCCATCACCTCCAAGGCAGCGAGGGTGGAATTTCCCCTTATTTTTTTCAGGGCAAGCCTTATTTCAATCAGCTTGTGTGCAGTCTTAATTGATGGGTAACCACAAGGCAGAAGTAATGGACACTACCAAAATCTCCTGCACCAGCCACGCACTTCCAAAGCTCACATGACAGTTTCACATTGGAGACTACGTCTAACAAATCTACCCAACTGCTTTGTGCTAAATCTCACTCAGGAATAATCTTTTCACTTCTGTCAGACATGCTGTCTTTTCTCAGATGGATGTGTGCATAGCAGCAAGGAAGAAGTTTGAGCAATTTCTTCAAACAGTACAAACTTTTGCTTCCACCTGGCAGCCCAAGAAAAGATCACCTCTTGTGTCCCTCTTATACATTCAGATAAAAACCTTTGACTGGAGACATTAGAGTTAACAGAAATCTGCCTTATCTGCTGCTCCAGCTTTATACTCATGTATAAGTGTGTATACACACTTAATTTCCTAGCTTTGTCTTGAACACCATGATGTTTCGCACAGTGTGACTACAGAAAAAAAGAAAAAACAACCCAAAACAAATAAACACCCTCCCCCAAAAAAAACCAAAACAAAAACAAAAGAACCACCACAACCCACAAAAAAGAAGAGGTGAAATACTCAATGAAGAGAATGTATTATTTACTGGCTGAGAAAGCAAGCAGCACTGATGGCCCTGTAAGAAAAAGTTTGAGGTTCAGTAGTTCCCTCTTTCTGTTAAATAACCTAAGACATTTTCAGTGTGATCCTGTTGGAGGCAACAAAACCACAGATGTCTGAAAGTAGGCAAGGAGCTGTTCAAGCAGTGTTTACCCTTCAAGGGGCAATCAAAGCCACCCTACACTTTGCACACAAATGGGAAAGTGGCTGGAATGATAACATGTGTGCTACTCATTGGGCTGTCACTGAGAGAGGTACCTTCAAGGACAAGCCAATAATAAAATTGCTCTCTTCTGCTCCCCAAATTGTTACTATTATCTGCCTCCTCATTTGTCAGAGATTACACACTTACTTCGGAAAACTCAGATTCTGTCACCTTCCATGATCCAAACATAAGGCATGATTTACCAAGGAAGCCAGCTGAACTTCTGTATTCCTTCTTACTTTAGTGTGCAATCAGTAATGGGAAAAACAAACAAACAAAACCAAAACCAAAACCAACCAACAACCCACCAGAAACTCCCCACAAACAGCTATTTCTTCTTACTTGGTAGATGAAGTGCAATCTTAGTTTCATGCATCACTTACACACCCTTGTGTAAATATGTATAATTGACACATAAGCATGCTCCCTGGAAACAAACAATTACTTTACACAAAAGTTCAGAAATGCCACTTTTTCACCCAAGAGCCTGCTGCAAGTATTTTTAAATGGAACAACTTGTTCAACAGTTGTACTGAAGAGCCCTTATGGAGATCAGGGCTCTGCTCTATTAAAGCACTGTACACAACAGTCCCTCATTGAGAGACCTGACTCCTAGATAACAAACCAGAGAGAAACCTGAAAGGAATAAACAAAAGGGACTTTTCCATTTCACAGCATCTGTGGGCAAAGGCAGAGTTGCCGTTTGGCTAAAGTGGTTTCTAATTTCAGCTGTCTCTCTCACACTCTCTGAATCTTTGCTGCTGGTGGAGCAGGGGCGGCTGAGAGGAATGTATATATGCTGATGCAGCTTTGGATTGTTCAGTTTTCTGTCTATGTCAGAACAGAGGACTTAGAAATGTGCCCCACTCAGCAGCTGTTTTAGCATGAAGCTCTGGCAGGAGAAGGGCTAAGGCAGCAGCATTTCAACCTCCACAGCTAAACCAGATTGTTAACTGGAGTCTGGTGAGAGGACTTCTAGTCCAAAGTCCCAGTCACTGAACGTCCCTCCATAGCTTTTTCTGTTGTCATTGACTATATAGCAGTACAAATGATCACGGGCTGACTTCCAGGGCTTCTTTTCATTTAGAGAGATAATATCAAGTGGTGGATAGTGTTACACCAGGCTTTGTTAACATTCATTTACCTTCAGACGTAAGATCCTATCCAGCAACAGCAGCAGAGATGCTGAGTGCCAACCAAACACACCTGCATTTGTTTAACTAGAAACTTATTTCATTGTATTTTCCTTCTTTAATCCAGAAAGGAACTACAAAAATATGTTTCAGCACAAAAACAACTGCATACAAAACACTGCATCAAAATAATAAGATAAAATGGGAAAAACATATTAAAGTCACTTGTAAGAGTGGCTACAGCATTGTAGTCTCTCATTAAAGAAAGAGGAATAAAGGACATGATGCACACTCATATTTCTTTACATCAGTGTGTCTGTGGAAGTAAGACATTGAATTGTCAAATGAATGTACTCCGAGCTTTTGGTTTATATATATATATATATATAATTTCTTTTATTCCCTGCTCTCATGCCCCAGGCCTCTAAAAAGCATAGGACCAAACACTATTTCCTCTCACAGTTTTGATTCATTATTGAGAATGTAGATTAGAAGCAGGAAGCCAGGGAGACCTTGGGATGATTTTAGTTGCCTGTGTTTTCTTTTAGAAAAGAGGATAATAGTTATGCAAGATTCTCCATGAAAGACAGATGGATGACTAAGGTCTACCTCATTATAAGCTGCCACAGCAATAATATGGTGTGTGGCAGCACTCATTTGAGCACACACACAATCTTAACATCTCCTCTGAAAGACAACATTAGAGTCTCTCCACAGCTGAACAGCAAGTTCTTGGGATGAGACTATGATGTACATGCAGATACTGTGAAAAGAATTAGGACTGGACAATGAGAAAGGAGGACAAGAAAAAGGGCAAAGTCCCCAGATGATTAATTTCACAGATTCAGCAACCATGGTAGCATTCCCCTAATAATGCACCTCTGGCTTGGCCAGAAGAAATTTTTCCTGTGACACAGAGCATCTACCCTTTGCCTCATGCTGTGTCTACTAGAACTTCTTTCTTCTTATCTGGATTCACACCTCACTGGTAACCAGAAGGATGCCACAGACTCCTTTCATATGAATCACAGAAAGAAGTCACAACTAACAGGATCTTTCCAAGAGGCAAGCCCCATCTCTCATTTTAAGGTGACATGGTTTTATGCAACCAACCTGTTGTTCCTTATCCTAAGGTTTACAAAGATCTATAAAGCCCCATTTCTTTAGGGTCTGGTTAACCCCTTGGATTGTTTGCACTACATTGATTGCTTACTTGCATCCAGGTTTGTTCTCTTTTTCATGTGCTGTTGAGGAGGAGGAGGAGAAGCTACCCTGTGAAGACAGGCAAAGAGGAAGTCAGAGTTGTTAAGACCTCAGTTTGACAGGCTGGCACATACACCATTCAATAGCAGCAGCTATTCTCTACCAAAACTGTCACTGCTGGTACTGCATAAAACATTTCCTTTGAGAGAAGCTTTAGGTAGAAAAACAAAGTATAGAGATCAATACCTTTGTGACAACATGACTTCTGAAATCCAATTAGGTCCTTGACCAGAGGGCTAATGGTTCGGTAGACATGCATACAAAAAGCACACTCAGTGATGCTGTTTACACCGAGGATACTGTTTGTCCTTCGGATGCTGCTTTGCCAAGCACATGAGTTTGATTAACTGATTCTTCTCTTGGATTGCCAAGGAAAATAAATAACTCATCATTTGATTTATGATTAAAACCGTTTTATAAATTCATGAAAGAGCAAATGTTTTCGCTGTTCCAAGAACAAAGAGTTATACAGGATTGTGTTTGAGTTTTTAAAGAAAGAAGGATACCGTTGAAGAGAAACATGAAGACTAAATTATATATGGACATTAATGGATTTACAGGCTTATGAAAAACCTCTAGACATCACAGGACTCGGAATATTGACTTCCCAACAGCACTATAGAGCATCATTACAGGATGAAATGTCCAAATACTGACAGTAGGGATGTGATGTTAACTGCCGCATACACAGAAAAAAAAACGCCTCAGGTGGGCTTGCTAAGGAGCTGATAGAAGTTTCTGGAAGGCACATTACAGGGCAATATGAAAGTATGTTGGAAAAAAAGTCCTGGACTTCTGCTGTTGATGCTCACTTTTCAAGGAGATCAGAAGGGACAAAATTAATTAAAAGCCCACATTTCTAGTTTTAATACTGATTTTTTAAAAAATAGTTTCCACAAGTTAAAAAGATGTTCCCAGGAGATCTTTGCAGACAATATGGGTGCTAGACTCTTTTGTATAGAGATTGGCTGCCATCTTTTCAAAGTACTTAAAAATGTCATTAAACAGTCAGACCTCTTGGCTCTTTCCTATTTGTGTTCTGTGCACTACATGCATTGTAATGCAAACTGTACAAAATAATATATCTATATTACCTGTATTCTTTCCATATTGTCATAGTGTCTCACAAGAAACATGATTTCAGGGCCAGTGAAAGCCTGTGTAAGAGCATTTTTAGCCACATGCATTAGAGCTCCAGTGGGATGAGGACAGTCGCACATTTAATAATGTGAAACATCTTTTATTCCACTCACAGCAGCAAAATGTTGTTGCATGGGTGACTTCCTTTAAACCAAACCAACTTCCAGCACGAGCATGAAAGTGCTTGGTCCATATCACAGATGAACCTGAAAATCCAAAAGTAAAGACAAAAGACTCGAAAGGTCACAACTGTCTGCACTAAAGGCATATTAAGGAGAAGCAAGGAGATGTGCTGGGTGGTGAAGATCCCAGATGCCCACAATGCCCCCAGCTGTACCACCACCCCATATGTTCCCCCAGCGGCTCTTCCTGCCTCACAGCACTGTACAGCATTTCACTGCACTGTCCATATCAAGCTAGTTTGAATAAATTCTTACAGCCTGACAGAAGTGACCTACGAGAAGCAGCTGACAAGCAGTTATTTCATTACTTCATGAAAGACAACCTTATTCTGTGCCATTCAAGCTTGATTTTTTGCAAGAGCAAGAATGAGCTGTTCCAAACGTTGCACTCAGCATCTTGGAATGATGCCTCTGATCAGGGCCAGGCAGAAAAAGGAATTATTACACAAAGGTAGTGTCTTTGTCCATTTCTACAATTTAGGGTAAAGATACAGGCACTCAAACACTGACTGCTTGATACTGTTGTTTCTGTAATGTTCTAGACCTTGCTACATTTCCAGCACACAGACATGATCAAACTGATCAAATGTCAGCTTACTTGATTCCTCAAAATAATGGAAGAGACGGGGTATGAGAGGATGCTGTACCTGCAGTGGGTTACAAGTCATTTTGTGGTAGACAAAAACACATTAAAGCAAGGTTCTGTTCAAAAATGGCAAAAGAAACATGATTTATGATCATTATTTCTATAAGTGGTTCATTTTATGTTAGATTTGCTCATGAATAAATTGGATTTTTTTTAAAAAGTGCTTTGCATGAAAGTCATAAACATTTGGTCTTCTTCCCAGGAACAATCACTTGACTTCCTCAGATCAGAAAAAATACCTAGGCTGCCCTTGGCTCACGCTTGGGTGCCTCCTTTTATAAAACTGAACACCTACAAATTGTATTATAGAAACTATATATATACCTATTAACAAACAGGGAGCTGTGCAATTTCATAATGCGATCTGAAAACTAGACAGGCAGGAGACTACAGAAAGAGGGACAAGGAAGATAAAAATTCACATCATTAAGACAGGTGAACCCCCCTAGCACACCTAGCCATCCCTCCCTAGAAACATGCTATGCTCCATGATGCACAGGTCCGTTTCTCTAGAGAGAACTGAATTGCAATTTATTGTGCATTCAATGTGCTTCCAAGAGGTCTCAAAAGCTGCTCTCATTTAAAAGACTACTGAAAATCCTGTCATTTCATTGCTGCCAGGTAGATTCTTACCTGCTGGCATACACGTCTCACCTGCTTCACTGAACATGTCCCTGGTCAAACAGCTTCCTCTCCTGTTAAGCTCTTGGAGTGCAGCACCAAGTACAGTACCAGGCACGGTAAAATTATCCTCTTTAGCACAAATGTGGAGTGATTCCTACCTTATGTATGTAAAACTGAGATCTTGAGAGACACAGGGCAACTTCATCTACTCTTCACTCACCCTAGGGTAAAATATGGAACCCAGGATACAAAGACTCCCTTGAACCACCTGTTTCATTCTAACACAGGTAAATACATCCTGTCCAGACTAGAGTCCATCTCAAAGTAGTTGTATTTTTGCCTGTTTTTTCTGACAGGAACACAGTTGTGCTGTTCCAAATGCCATAAGTGCAAGTCTGCTTCAGAGCCTCATTTTTCCTACAGTTAAAATGTTTCTTCTAATTTTTAGTCTAAGCACCAGTCTATGACCCGCTGTTCTTGTGCCAAGACTGTCTATTATTCCTTCCGATACATAGGGCAAACCCCTGTTGGTTTTAAAGACTGCAATCATATTGCCTCTTTACCATAATTTTGCTATGTGAGACAAACCTTCTCCCTTTGTATTACCTTTTCATTAAAGCAAACCATCACCAAATATATTTCTAAGTTGATATTTTTTGAACATGAGTGACCAGAACTGCAGTCTTTATTCCAAAATACACAAGAGCTCTAGTGCTCCTCTTGAATGACTCCACAAATAGGTTTTCCCCAGCTGCATCACATTGGCATCTCATGCTGTAAAATATAGTACAGATTTAAAAAAAAACATATCATAGAAGACTACCCCAGTCATCTTCTGCAGTTAAAAAAACTGAATTTTTACACAAAGCAGATTCAGCAAGTCTTATCTGGACCAAGCCACTAGCATATTTCTCTACCTCATTTCTCCCAAAGTTATGTGATGAGTTTATAGCCAAGTAGGTTGTTTAATCCTTTGGTGAATAACCTTGTACTTGATACCATTCCATTTCATAACCTTTCTACTGCTTTATCTTTAAGGTCATCGAATTCTACTTGCACAATATCTTGACCTCCCTTTAATTGGTGTGTCTCACAACTTTGTGTCAGTAACAGAAAGTTATTCTATTAAATCTCTCCACTTTCTGAGACAAAGTCACTAATAAAAATATTTAGCAAGATTGGTCCCAAGACTACTCCTTGATAAAGTCTCAGTAGTCTCTCTCCAAGATTTTTCCCTTTACAGTATCACTTCCTGCTATTTCCCCATTACCCAAGTGCTTGTACTACTTTGTAATCCTTGTCTTCTCCAGATTATCTAACTCCCTGTGAAACGTGGCATGAAACAATTTCTGTTTCTTGCATTTCTTTGCCAAGGAGATGACTTACTTAATTACTTAAAATACTCTGAAAATGCTATGCTGCATTTTTTCCCACTTTGCATTTCTTCCTGCTCATTCTCTGTTTCCCAAATTGATCTATAGTACTGAGGTTAGATCAGCATGTCTGCCTGTCCCTGAGATTTCCTGTTCTTTAGTCAAATGGTGTAAATTCAGAATTCAGAGATTTATTTTAAAAAATAATTTAAAAAATCTTTGTTTTCACACTCAGACTTAGTGTACAAATTGTAGCAGAATTCTGGGAAGGATATAACCAACCTGTCAGGGATGTCCACCAAACTCTTAAAGTTTCGCATCCACTTTGAATGTGGTAGTTGCTGCTTCTTCATACCTCCAAGCTACTAGTTGCCTTCCCTTTGTTCACCCCAGGTATTTAACAAGGGTGGGAAGTTATTGGCTTGATCAAGTCCAACCAAATTATCTTCTCTGAACAGAAAGGCAAAGCAGTTTCTTAGTTTTTGGATCTTCACCTGTGTTACATTTAATTGTAACCTATCTTTATTACATAGTGGATCTTCACCCATCCCCTCACCGTTTCCTTGCTTTGTGATTATTTTATTGCAAAATCTTTTTTCTATCTGCTTTACTTCCCTTTGCTTTGAGTCTAGCTCAAGCTAGTTTTTGACAATTCTTGCTTTCTCTCTAGAGAGCCATGTGACATTTCCCCCTTAGTTTTAAACATTTGTGCTACCCATTAACTTAGACCTGGGACCTAAAAATTCTACTTCTGCTTTCTAGATTTTTTTGATGTCGAAAGTGGGAATCACCCTCCGAGATGACAGAAATCTTAAGGCTGAGATTCTCCAATGAACATGATCACCGTAGTTTAAACATCTATCTCGAATAAGACTTTTCCAACTTAATTGTCTCAAAGTTTGAAAAGTACAGGCAAAACTCCAAGAACAAAATCCATTCATATTGCTTCACTCCTCGTGAAGTATCACATGCTGATATTGTTTCAGTCTTAGAAGCTGAACAGTTGATTCTTTCCATAATTAACTCTTCCAGTTTCTCTCAGTGGCCAAAGGTGAGCTCCATGATTATCTACTAAGTAAGTAGTATGCTGGCTCACATTAGAGACAGCAATGACTCCCAGGGATGCCACATAATGAACAAGAACAAGAAAAGATGACAAGGCCCAGGAACATTTTTTACTACTAAATACACATTGGAAGACACGGGAAAAACAGAAGACAAAAGGTTACAGTTATTGCTTGCTCGTTAGTTCTGCTTAAATGTTTGGGAGCTCACACCCACTACCATGGCTCATTAGGAATTTCCCTTCCAGATACACTGAACAAAATGGGCAAAGAGATGTTTATGTTAAAGCAAATTCCCTGTCCTCAGAGGCCTTCTGATGACACATTTCACCGGACTAGTAAGGACTCCATATAGCCAAGGAGCTTGGGCCAAACCCTATGGCCACTGCCTGCCAAGTGTGCCCATGCAAACATGAGATCTGGCAGCTTTCCATCACTTCAAATGGGCAAGAGCTCCAAGGTCAGAGCTAAACTATCTCACACTTCGTAATGACCCTGGCTCTCAGCCTGGTCTTCTTCAGGCTCCTCTGGAGCAGTGAATTCAGTGGAGTTTATTTTGCAACAGCAAATGTCTCTTCTGACAACTCACATCATATAGTAAGTGAGGTAGAAAAACTGAACAGTACATTTTTCCACTAATAAGTATCAAAAAAATGTACTTAAGAATTTAGGAAAGTAGGTAGCATTTGTATCTAAATGCAGGATATAGAGTTTCCTCTTTGGTACGTCCTCAGAAGAGTAGGGAAAAAGTACCACAGAGACATCTGGAGGGATTTCAGGACTTGAGTACTTTCCACATGTGACCATAAATAAAAAAGCAGCACTGCAAAAAATTTCCATATCTAGACCAGCCAACAAAATTGTCTACTCTGAAGCCATTAGATACCAGAATGGAAAAAGGTATTTGGCTAAAATACCCAACTATTTACATCTTAATTTTTAATGATTATTCGTCAAAACCGAGCTGCAGTTACATGCAACAGTAGCTAGGACAGAATTCATAGTGCATGCCTGAAGATCAGCCAAAAAGCACAACAGTCTACTACAACTACCGATGGAAAATCCAACATGAAGTACTGGCACATTCGCAGACACAAAGCTGAGATGCAGCAAGTTAGCCCAGGCATGATCCTGCTGTGCTTGTGCCCACTAGAGTCTTGCCTCTGATTGCTGCAGGATACAGTTGGTTAACATAACTGCTTGCGTGGACCAGCTGTACTGCTCAAATGACACACACACACTCTAATTTAACTGGAAAAAAAAGCTGAGAGGGAAACTCTGACAAGAGCCTACTCTTATACTGGCCAAACGCTAACATTTTCTCAAAAATCTAAACAAAGCAAACCAAAATTCCCACTCTGGTCAAGTGAACTCTTATACAAACATGCCTAAACAACGTCTTTCAGACAGTGACTATTCTACTCGTAGACCTCTAGCTCATTCACAGAATAGTTAGGACTAGAGGGACCTGAGGGAATAGAGTATACTATCAGCAAGTTTGCTGATGACACCCAGCTGGGAAGAGCGGCTGACATGCCAGAAGGCTGTGCTGCCATCCAGTGAGACCTGGACAGGCTGGAGAGTTGGGCAGGTAAAAATGTAATGAAATATAACAAGGGCAAGTGTAGAGTCTTACATTCGGGTAGGAACAACCCCAGGTTCCAGTATAGGTTGGGGAATGACCTATCAGAGGGCAGTGTAGGGGAAAGGGACCTGGGGGTCCTGGTGGATAGCAGGATGACCATGAGCCAGCACTGTGCCCTTGTGGCCAAGAAGGCCAATAGCACACTGGGCTGGATTAGAAGGGGTGCGTTTAGTAGGTCGAGGGAGGATCTCATTCCCCTCTACTCTGCCCTGGTGAGACCACACCTGGAATATTGTGTCCAGTTCTGGGCTCCTCAGTTCAGGAAGGACAGGGAACTGCTGGAGAGAGTCCAGCGCAGGGCAATAAGGATGATGAAGGAAGTGGAGCATCTCCCTTATGAGGAAAGGCTGAGGGAGCTGTGTCTCTTTAGCTTGGAGAGGAGACTGAGGGGTGACCTTATTAATGTTTATAAATATGTAACAGGTGAGTGTCAAGAGGATGGAGCCAGGCTCTTCTCAGTGACAACCAATGATAGGACAAGGGGTAATGGGTTCAAACTGGAACATAAGAGGTTCCACTTAAATTTGAGAAGAAACTTCTTCTGAGTGAGGGTAACAGAACACTGGAACAGGCTGCCCAGGGGGGTTGTGGAGTCTCCTACTCTGGAGACATTCAAAACCCACCTGGACACATGCCTGTGTAACCTCATCTAGGTGTTCCTGCTCCAGCAGGGGGATTGGACTAGATGATCATTTGAGGTCCCTTCAAAGCCCTTACATTTTGTGATTCTGTGACCTCTGGAGATCACCTAGTCCAACCCACCTGCTAAAGCACATTCACATAGGATTGCACAGGAATGTGTCCAGGCTGGTATTGAATGTCTCCAGAGAAGGAGACTCCACAATCTGTCTGGGCAGCCTGTTGCAGTGCTCTGGCACCCTCAAAGCAAAGAAGTTTCTCCTCATATTCAGTTGGAACCTCCTATGTTTCAGTCTGTGCCTATTGCCCCTCAACCTATTGTTGGGCACCAATAAAAATAGTCTGGTCCCATTGTCTTGACATCTACCCTTCAGATATTTGTGTTTATAAGATCTCCTTTCAGCCTTCTCCAGGCTGAACATACCCAGCTCTCTCAGGCTTTTCTCAGGCTTGCTGGGGGTGCACTCAGTCTCTTCATGCAGGTCATTCATGAACAGGTTGAACAGGACTGGACCTAATACTGAACCCTGGGGAACCCCAGTAACTATAGGCCTCCAACTAGACTCTGCACCATTGATCAAAACCCTCTGAGTTCTGCCATCCAGCCAGTTCATGATCCACTTCACCGTGCATTCATCCAGGCCACACTTCCTGAGCTTGCCTGTGAGAGGACATTGTGAGAGATGGTGTGAAAAGCCTTGTAGTCAAGGTAGACAATGTCCTTGGCCCTGCCCTTGCCTACCCAGCCAGTCATACCATCATAGAAGGCTATGAGGTTGGTCAAACATAAGTTCCCTTTGGTGTACCCATGCTGACTACTCCTGATAACCTTCTTTTCCTCCACATGCTTGGACACGATATCCAGAATAAGTTGTACCTTTCCAAAGACGCAGGTGAGGGTGACTGCCCTGTAGTTTCCTGCCCTTTTTGAAGACTGGGGTGACACCAGCTTTCTTCCAGTCCTCAGGCATCTCTCCTATTCTCCAAAACCTTTCAAAGACTACTTTGTGGATGTCCAATTTGTGCACATGATCTCTAAACTGATCCTCCACAACCAAGGGAAAGTCGTCTTTTTTCCACACTTCCTTTCTTACCTCTAGGGTCTGGGATTCCTGAGGGCCGGTGTCTCCATAATAGCAATGAGATCATGGCCCTGTGAACAAACATAACTCTCTTCTTCCTCTTTATTCCCCATGCTATGTGCGTTGGCATATAGACGCTTCACAGAAGTCCTCAAGCGTGTGGGTTTCCTATGAGGGGTGCAGAAAGATCCACCCCAGCCATGTGTACCCTTGAGGTGTTTGGCCTTCTGGTTCTCATCTTGGGAGGCAGATAAGGAATATTTCCCAGTTAGACGTGACTATGTGAGCATCACCACTTTGGACCCCACCCCCAAGCTTATAATTTTAAAGCCTTCTTCACCTTGCCCCTCTATGCTTGGTGTCTCATCCCACAGCATGTCACAGGTGAGCCTGATTACATCCCCCATCATATCTAGCTTAAGGTCTGTAAATCAGCCCTGCTAGTTTGTATGCAAAGGCACTTTTTCCCCTATGTGAAAGGCGAACTGCCTCTGTTGCCAGTATACCCTGTGCCGTGTAGGCCTTCCCATTAGCAAAAAAGCCAAAAAAAACAACTGCAGAGCCATGTACTAACAGAGTACACCCCTCTGCTTATTCTAATGTCACTGCCTACAACTGGAAGAAGAGAGGAAAAAATAGCCTGTGCTCTTGATTCCCTCACCAACCGTCCCAAGGCCCCGAAGTCTCTTTTAATTGCCCTGGGACTATAGGTTGCAACTTCATCACCACCCACATGGAAGACCAGTAATGGACAGTAGTCTGAGTGTCATATCAGGCTAGGAAGTTTCCTAGCAATGTCCTTAACCCAGGCCTCAGGAAGGCAGCAGACCTCCCTAAGAGAAGGGTCCTTATGGCATATTGGATCCTCTGTATCTCCCAGAAGGAAGTCACCTATGATATAACCCTCCTTTTCTTTCTTGTGGAGGTAGTCGTAATACAAGGGGTAGGCCTTTCAGATCATGTGAGCACCTGTGGTATAGATGGTCCTTTGTTTTCATCTACCGTTGACTGGCCTTACTCTTCCAAAGCCTTGTACCTGTTGTATAGAGGTACCTGGGAGGGTGGGCAAGGGGATGTTTTGCCTGCTTCCTTGGGTGTGGACTTGATTCCATTCACTCCTTTCCCTTGACCTACTGTCTTTGGTCAGGTGGGGGAAGGTTAATAGACTCTCTTGGTCTTGGTGGTGGCCTTTCATGTCTGAGAGAGGACAAAGCTTGATCACACCATTCTATTTCCCTCTCTGCCTCCCTGATGCTTCTCAACCTTTCTGCTTCCTCTTTCAGCTCTACCACCAGGCTGAGCAGGTCATCCACTCATTCCTGGAAGCACTTCTATAATTAGTACTAATAAATTAGAAGTAATACTACCACTAGGACTGATATTTTGAAAGCTGCCTGGGGAACACAGATGCCCATTGCCTAACATTTTTAATGGGAACTGAGCATCCAACTGCCTTAAAACCTTTCTCTGGTTGCAAATAGCACATAAAACCCATTTCTTGATAACATGCCCTTACTGCTCAGCACAGTCCTGGAACAGAGACAAAGCAGGGTGGTGACCTTCCTCTGAAGCAAAAAGGTTTCTCCAGGCCTGCACCAGGTGGAGAGGACTGGAGCAGGAACTGCTGCTCCTAAGAAGCTGGCGCAGAACAGTGTTTTTCAGCACTGACAGTGGCACACATGCTTGGCTGTCTAACACACATATGCTCAAACTGGAGAACTTCTTTAAGGAGCTATTGTGCCAGAAAGTAAATATCAAATAAAACAAGGGGCAAATGCAGCTTTACAAAGAAAAAGGTTCTCTCCTATACCAAAGTACTTCACTATAGAGGGCGATTTACATTTATTGCATGCCGAGTGAGGACTACACATTTTTGTGAAATACATATTTCTTTCAAAAGTGAGAATAATTTAGAAATTGTTTAGAAAAACACCTCCCTGAAACCATGTAGTGTATTTCTTGGTAATTCTCATCTTCAGAGCAGACTGGCCAGCTCAGGATTTCCATACCCTGCTCCTCTTGTGGGACTATCAAACCATCTCTGCCTCCAGTGGTGAAGCATTAAGTCCCCAGGCCTCTTGTAGTATGTCTCATCTGAACATAGGCAGAGCAGGAATTAAAACAAATAACCTGCAAAGTTATGAGAGTAGGACTGTGATCCAACATAAGATTTCAGTTCTTGTTTTTCATTCCCTGTACAATCCACTTCTGATTACAACTGGACAAACAACATACTACAATCCACCACTTGGGTGGCCTGCCGCCTGAGAGTAAATGTTCTTTTAAAAATGCTTCACAGTCTGGTTCCACCAGGTCACTGAGGTAGTTTATAAGGCTGGAGCACCATTAACAGTTTTGACTCTAAGGCAACACACACTTCTTAGCAGAAGTAGCACCAATGCTTACACTGCTGACACTGCACTGAAGAAACTGACCTTCACTCATGTAGCATTTGCCTTGTCTTAAGAGACGATGTAATTTCCCACAAGTAAATCATCAGCAAAGAGCACTGTAGTCACACTCTTACTGTAACCTCCTGAGGTTCAGTATGCCACCACTGCAACACAACTGCATGAACGGTAGAAAATTGAAAAGTATCCCTTCATGACAAACTGCTTCGCATTCTAACATCACATATGTTTGCACTGCCTGACTCTGATTTTAAATTAAATTTGGAGTTGATTCTTGGACACTGTCCCAGTTTTGTTAAAAAACAAGTTTCTCTTTTAGTGAATTTGCCTCTCAGCTAAAGCCTTCGTATTAGCTGCATTTTCCTGGAAAACTAGATACATGTTTTAGTAAACATAGCAATGGAATGCGAAGTTATTGATAAGCATGGATGGACATCTCGCGAGAGGGACAACAAGAAACAGGTGACCAAGAAAATGACCAACTGTGTATAACATTCCGTTCATGTGAATACTTCATATAAAGGTGGGAGAACACTAAGATCTTGTCCCCTTTTCCCTTCTGCTTATGGCCGACATTAGGAGAGGACCTTGCTAGTCGTCCCTGCAAGCTGAGGCCTAGTGACAGACTGAATCCAGCTCTGGTTGGCTGCAGAGTCCAATCCAGGGCTTTGGGTGCTGGCTCTGCAGTTGCTGAGACTTTCAAGATTGGTTTTGTATATTTTGTGTTATTTTCTCTATTCTTATTAATAGCATTAGTAAAACATTTTTAATTTTTCCAAGTCTCTTCTCTCTATCCTTCCTTTCCTCCTGATCGCCTGTCCTAAGTGGGAAGAGGGGAGAGGAAGGGGCTGAAGGGGAAGCAGGGGAAAGGGGGTTAACAATACATCTGCCAGGGTTTTATTGTCACCCCGCAATCAAAGCCCTTGACAGATATTTGGCACCCAATGTGGGGCGAGAGAAAGGGGTAAATTTGAAGATTTTTGGCTTTTCTGCTGCTCTGACGTACCTTTCAATTTTCTTGGCACAGTGCCAACTCGGAGTTGTGACACTTGTGTGTCTGTTTGCTTCGGACGTTATTTAGTGGTATGAAGGCAAAGTGAATTACATTGATTTAAATATGTTATGGCATAAGTTGTAACAATTATTTTCTACATTGTGCTCTGTGATACCACACACAACCAAAAACCACACACAACCGAAAAAACCAAAAATACCGAAAACCAAAAAAGCCCAGAAACTATTCATGAAAAAAATCACCAAGGTTCATACAATCTCCATCTGAAGGTGCAATTTACTTGAACTTCAGATGAAGTAATTACTGAAACAGAAGATAGGAAGTATGCTAGACTGTTGGCCCTGGAAATATTTGCATTTTTCAGGAACAGTTCAAAAATGAGCCAAGATGGAAAGCTACAGCAGCTTTTATGATCAAGGTCCACAGCTCTGGCACTTTACACTGGCACTTATAAAAGGGGAAGATGTGGGGTGTCACGCCAAGAAGATCAGACTAAATCTCTTTCCTTCACTTCTACTAAATGCAAGAGAAAACTGCTCTGAAATCACAGGTCTCATATTCAGCTATGAAATAAGGAGCATGGAAATCTTTGCACCAGAAATCAATTTGGATTGATATGTTAAGACTACATAAACAAGTGGTCCTGGCAGCTGGGCAGTTTATTGCCCCTCCAACCTCTTCTAGTGCAGACATGAAGCAGCAGATATTATTTCAAAACTGTGATTCCCAGCTAGCTGTCAGAACCAATAAACCTGAGGAGAAGCCTTTCTCCTACATCAAAACATCTAAGTAGTAATGGACCCACTGGATGCCCCCTAGAAATTGCTGTCATGTACATGCATATAAATGCAGGGGCCAAATTATCTCTTTCAAGGTGATGTGGAGATCTCATTCCTTTGAAAACAACAGAATGCAGTGAAGGTGAGTCCTTATTAGATGGAGTCGTCAAGTGAAGCACATTGTTTTATTCATGACGAGATCATATAATCATAGAATGTTAGGGATTGGAAGGGACCTCAAAAGATCATCTAGTCCAACCGCCCTGTCAGAGCAGGAACACCTAGATGAGGTTACACAGGAAGCTGTCCAGGCGGGTTTTGAATGTCTCCAGAGAATGAGACTCTACGACCTCCCTGGGCAGCCTGTTCCAGTGTTCTGTCATCCTCACTGAGAAGAAGTTTCTTCTCATATTTAAGTGGAACCTTCTGTGTTCCAGTTTGAACCCATTACCCCTTGTCCTATCATTGGTTGTTGCCGAGAAGAGCCTCGCTCCATCCTTGTGACGCTCACCCTTTGCATATTTATAAACAGATCATGACCATTATCAAAAAAAGCTTACAGGTCTCAACTCAGCATTCCCCAATTTTGCTACTCTGGTTCAAACCAGGTTTTCTATTCTTTGGTTTTCTAGCTTTTCCCTCTTCCACCCTCTGAAAATGAAGTCCACTTATTTGAGACCTGAACATTCAGTTTAGTGGCTCAGTTCTCAGGACAGTGACTTGAACCTTTCAGTCATGGTGTGAAGTCACAGATATTTTGGGGTCAGATGGTTCTGATATGGTAAAATGGCACCAAGGACTCCTGCCTTGAGACTTACATACTGAAATCTGGGAAAAGAACAGAAGAGACTTAAGGGCAAAAAAAATTGGGAACTGGGGCTTCAACATTCCAGCCCTTCCTGTGGCTGTTCTGCAGTGTCACTGTTTTCTCAGCTGACTCACAAGAGTATGAGAAACTTGAGCACTTTATAGGCTCAGTAATACACAAAATAGCTCTGCTGCATTTTCAGAGCCACCAGGGAGCATTCAGGTCTTCAAAAGACTTGGAAAACACCAAGAAACAATGTGAGCACATTGTACATAAAAAACAGACATGTTTTTATTTGGTAATGTGACAGACCTAGTAGAGCTTGAGTCAAGTAGAACTACAGAGACATTTAAATGCCTCCGTTAGGCACTCTTCACTTGCATCTGCACAAGCTCTCTGGTCCCCCGAGCTTCTCCCCTTCTGTACCCTCCCCACACACTCTACAATTCACATTAGCACTTCGAACTTCATCACTATTTGAACTCCAAACATCTGCCACCAAATTATTTCTCTCTTCCGGTTCACTGAGCAGAGACTGCATCACTGAACTACAAAGTATACCCCTGACAACATAGCAGTGCCAAGCTTTCACAGCTAAAGTGTGCTTATGTGAGGGGAAGCACCCAAAACACTCTGCAAAGACAGAAAGGGGATGGATCCTCTGATAAATAGAGAGGTCTTGCCCTTCCCCAACTCAAAAAAAAAATCCTCAAAGCTGGTGTCTGATACAGTAAGTGGTCCATTAAATTTAGTCAGCCACTAAGTGACAGTGGAAGGCCTATGGCATGAACAGATGTACCTGTTGTGTATGTAACATACTGATTAAGGTTCGTGCTGGACTTGTACAAAGCATTTGACATTGTCCTGCCTGACATCCTTCTCTTTAAATGGGAGAGACATAGATTTGACAGATGGACCACTGGTTGGATAAGGAATTGGCTGGATGATTGCACTCAGAGTTGCAGCCAACAACTCATTGTCCTAGTGGAGACCAGTGATGAGTAACATTCCTGAGGGTTTGGTGTTGGGACAGCTGCTATTTAACATCTTTGTCAGTGACATAGACAGTGAGCCCAAGTGCGCCTCCAGCAAGCTTGGCAACAACACCGAGATGTGTGGTGCAGTTGACACCTGGAGTGAAGGCATGCCATTCAGAGGGACCTTGACAGGCTTCAGAGGTGGGCCTGTGCAAACCTCATGAAGTCCAACAAGGCCAAGTGCAAGGTCCTGCATGTGGGTCAGGGCAATCCCAAGCACAAATATAGGCTAGGCAAAGGATGGATTGAGAGCAACCCTGAGGAGAAGTACATGGAGGTGTTGGTTGATGAAAAGCTCAACATATCCCAGAAATGTGCACTTGCAGCTCAGAAAGCCAACCATATCTTGGGCTGCATCAAAAGAAACATGACCAGTAGATTGAGGGAGGTGATTCCCCCCACCCCCTTCTGCTCTTGTGAGACCCCACCTGCAGTACTGCACCCAGCTCTGAGGCCCTCAATGTAATAAGGACATGGACCTGTTGGAGTGAGTCCTGAGGAGGGCCACAGTGATGATCAGAGGGCCGAAGCATCTCTCCTATGAAGACAGGCTGAGAGAGCTGGGGTTGTTCAGTCTGAAGAAGGCTCTGGGGAGACCTAATGATTGCCTTCCAGTATTTAAAGAAGGCCTACAAGAAAAATGGAGAGGGGTTCTTTATTGGGGAGTGAAGTGATAGGGCAAGTGGTAATGGTTTTAAACAGAAAGAGTGTAGATTTAGCATAGATATAAGAAAGAAATTATTCACTATGAGGGTGGTGAGGCACTGGAACAGGTTGCCCAGAGAAGCTGTGGATGCCCCATCCCTGGAAGCGTTCAAGGCCAGGTTGGATGAGGCTTTGAGGAACCTGGTCTAGTGGAAGGCATTCCTACTCATGACAGGAAGTCTGGAACGAGATAATCTTTAAGGTCCTTTCCAACCCAAACCATCCTATGATTCTCTGCTGTCCCAAGGAACAGTCCCTAAATTGAGAAAGTCTGGTTGCTAATTTCTAGCCAGAAGGAAGCTTCCCTACTGCATGTTGGATTATGTAAGCCTGAATCTGCAGGCATGGTTTTCCTTTATTCCCTTGGAAGAGCAACACATATATAGATAATTTTTTTAAGTGTCCATTTGATAATTTAAATTGGAAAAAAAAATCTGAAGTACTCATGACATCTACGTGAATGCAAGTGAATTCATCGTGATTAGCACTGTTATAATGAACAGCAAATGTGTTAATAATGGCAGGACTTTTAAGAAGTAAGGTGTTGCTGGATCCCTTGTCTATAAAATAATAATAAGGTAATGGGTGCATCATAGAAATTTAAGAGGAACTCAGGCACTGACAAGTTGCTTCTTCAAAGGCTCAAAAAAGAAATACAAGTGCACAAGGGTTTTAGCACCTCAGCTGCAAAATTATTTTTGCTGTCTACTGTAATGGATTTTTTTTTTCCCCCCATCTCTGAATCTGAGTCATCTAAACCACTTTCCAGTGCAGAAATGTTCCCTGTAGGATACTGGTTACTGCCTTATCCAATCTAACTTTCAGACATCTGAAAGGAGAGGCTTTCAGCCATCCCCCTGGAAAATTTTACACAGCCTCAGGAAGGCTAAGGATTGGAACAAGTGCCTGTAACTGAACTCAAATATATTTTCTTGATTTGTTCATCTACAGTCAGGATTAGATGTGGAAGATGTCTAAGGCACACAAGTTTCATTTCCCCAGTTACAGCAGATCAGTCAGCAAAGAGCAAAGTCATCGCACCAAAGGCAAAGCACTGGTTGCTGTCAAGCTCAAAGTGAAAAATATGTGAGGGGTGTGTATGAACATGCAGGTACATACGAGTAAGGCTAGAAACATTTCCTGGGACAGATATTCAAAATCTCCCCTGAAAATATATCTGGGGCAGTCACAGCTTTGCACCTTGAAACACTTAAACTCTGTTATTGAAAGCCCACTTTAACAGGTATCTCTCCAAGTAAGGTACACTCGCAGGGCATGGAGCATGTAGCACTTGCACCACTCCATTTCAGCAACACACAATTGCCTTCAGATCAAAAGGCAGGAAAGATAAATTTACACATCTTTCTGTCTCCTCTTTTTTACCTCTTCAGATGCAGGAGGAGCACATGGCTCTTGTGGGCACTCAGGTACCCCAGACACAGGCTCACCTTTTTAGGCTTTCCATCAAGAAACAACAATAGAAGTCCTGGGAAGAACTGACCTGTACCTGTATGGTCTTTACATCTGTGCCAACAGGCTGGCACTTATGCCAAGGGCAGTTCAGGGTGTGACATCCCTCAAGCATGGCAAGAAAATAGGGACAAGTACTTGGTGCCAAAGCTTTCAGCAACAGCTGTAAACAAATCACACCAGCAGCAGAAGTTGTGCCAGCATTTGGCAATTCTCTTTTTCCTCCTTCCTGTGATCAAAGATTAAAATCATCTCAGTTAGATAGGTGTTCATCACAACAACTCAGGGGAAAAAAAAAATACCCAGCAGGAAGAAGAGCACATGGAATTGCTGAAGTAAATAAATTCAGCACTGCTGAAAAACAGGTGTTGCATTGCTCTGTAACACCGGTGTTGATTTTGGCTCAGTGCCTTCAACACATTACAGAAATTGGAAGCCCTGTAGCCCTCCACACAGAAGAGATGAAGTCAGCTCTGTTGTGAGATTTTTTGGGTTTAAGATACCCATGATCCACATTAAAATGTCTCTCTTTCCTGCTCTTCTGGTATCGTCCCTTCCCTCCTCCCTGTGATGAAGAACTCAATTTTTAACACAGACAAGCTACACCAGGGTGATGGAGTGACATTTTAAGCTTGTCCTATAAAATGAAAAAGAGCTAAAAACTCTCTGCTTTTTTGTCCTCGAAAACAGAAGAGCCATTTGCTGGTGCTATATTAAGATGATGTTCTGAGAATTCTTTGACAGCAAAAGCACTTATAACCTTGGCAATTTTACTTGAAAGATTAAAGGTTAGATGCTAGGAATGAATAGGCTTGAGCTCTGATACACAAGAGCAATCTCTATGCCAAGTCCCATTAAATTTCTATGAAAGTTAGTGATCTTTATATTTTAAGATGCTTTTGGAAACTGGTGACTAGAAAAAGTTTTTCCTATGTGCTTTTAAAATCTGACTCCATCTACAATCAATTTCACAAGAAGTCAGTAAAGCAACTTGAAAACTTCTCCCTCTCATATTTGTTACAAGGTGCTAAGTCACAAGAGACTCTCATTCAGCAGCTCTTCCTTTGTGCTTTTGCTTTGCTTCAACATCAATGTTTTTGTAGAAAAATGTCACACCACGCCCTAGCTGTGCATCAGGCCCAAAGAGATGCTGTTGTGTGTTTCTGAAAAGGGAACCAGAAAGCAATCAAGAAATTAACTTGTAAGCTGTGGAACAGCTGCTGTTGCTCAGTAATATGAATTTACTGTAGCAGTGATTTTGTATAAGACGACGACTATCCTGGCTTTGTGATTTTCTACTGGCTTCCAAACCCAGTATAAGATAAAATAATGTGTCACACGGTTCTCACATCATGTTTTCAAACATACCCATGAAGCCAGCCTGCTCCATTTCTGCATACCCCAGTGAGTGGCAAGAACCTGAGCTGAGCTTTTTACTCTGCCTATACAGAGACTGTCAGTGACTTCTCTGAGAAACTGTTGAAGTGCCCTGCTAAGCCTGAACTGCAGGGCTTCCACACTGAAATTTGTTTCTGCAGTTGTCTCTGCCTGTCTTTTGGATGCACAGGGCAAATCGTAAAATTCTCGTTCTTTGGAGGGAGACTATGTTTGTAGGGCACAGTTGGCACTTTTTCAGAGGCCAGCTCATGAAGTGCAAATGAAGTGCAGGCAAGAGAGGATCTTAAGTGGAACAAGAAAATGCATAGTGCGAGATTTCACCACAGGCAGGCATCAAAGGTAGTGTATCACACTAAAAGTGCAGATATTGCAGAGCCAAACTGCTAAAAAAAAAAATCTGGAAACTTTTTAAAAAGAAAAAGGACCTCCAGTTTGGAAGTTCTGCCAGATATTCAAGTTTGATATGAAATTACAATTAGCCAAAAAGTTCTGCCTTTCAAATACAAAAATCTTCTACAGTCTTATTAAAACCCAAGTACAACAGTGGCTGAGTATACATTTTGCACATTTCCCCACACGTCTATCTCACTGTCACAGTAAAACAAACGAATGAAAAAAAAATCTAAACCCTAAGCATGCATCTTTCCTGTAATGGCCTTTCTTCTGATTTATTACGTACAAGCAGCCAGTAAAGTATTGATAAGAGAGCATTCAGCAATTCAAGAAACACAGCAAAGAGCTTGACAGGCAAAAAAGTGATACCATGAAAGCCAGAGAAACGGTTAAAACCAGTTTAACAGACAGAGGATCCTGAGAGCATAAGGCAGGCAGCTTGGTATATCATTTGTCTTATGAGACAGTTCAGCACCTCCCATCCTGTATTACCAGCCACCCTTGTGTAACAGCTTCTGGTCTCAACTAACCTAGAATGAATTTGAACAGGCATCTCAAAGCCTCATGCCCCCACACAGAGATCTTGCTGCATAGATAAGCTTTGGCTGAGCACAAGTTATGGGTCCAGTGCAGCAGCACCAAAGGAAATTTTCAACCTTGACTTCTGGGGAGGGTGATCTGGTAGTCCCTTTTATCTTGAATCTGTGCTAACTCACTGAAATCAAGCTATTTCCCTTACTGACTTCTTACAACTGCAATCCAGTGGAGCCTTTACACTCACTTTACTCTAAGGAAGCATTGCCTAACAAGCGACAGCAGAGTTAATTGGCCTTAGCATTGAAATAATAGGTTTAGCCATAAATAACACTCCAGTCTTGAGCAGAAGATGAAGCAATGTTTACATCCTTCATACTAAAGAAACATATCCAATGTTTTTGTTTACTTACTAAAGCAAAGTGCTATTTCTGCTGAAATAGACTCTGACCTGGTTTATCTACACTGAAAGCACAATTGCATTACTTACTCTTTGACAAGAGGAACTTTTTAAAAACCAGATATAACAGCAATATATAAGGAGAAAAACCGAGAACCTCTGAAATCTGAAATTGAGGTTTTGGAGTGGTAAGAAGCTATACTGTTTATCAATTATTTCCATACTCACCAAGGAACCCCTGATAATCAGTCTTCGATACTTAGCACTCTTTTAACAAAGAGAGGATGAGCAGATACAACAGCATAACTGGCATTCTGATGCACCTGGATAAAAGAGAATAATCAAATACTGTGAGGCCAAAAGAGCATGCGAATCCTATTTGTAACTCAAATGAGACACAGCAGTATATTAAAAAAACCTAATAAAATAAACAAAAAAACACAGCCAACCAACAAGTCATTTTCTTTGACCAAGAAATGTAACTGTGGTACTAGCAGGAGGACTGCAAACCCACTTCTGCTTACCTGAGAGCTCTTTTACCCAGTCATTAATGTGCTTATCTGTTTAGACTGTAAGATATTTAAATTATATAAGATAACCTTCAAAAAGCACTTCTTGGACATAGGGACAATCTTGTGCTCTAAGTTTTTATGAAGTCTACCAAAATGACATTCTCAGGCATGCCATTCTTCCCCTGGCTCAAGCCATAATTTAACAGTAATTAACAAACAATATCTTTCACAAATACTTCAATACATTACTAGCATATCCAGCAGAAATCAAAGCATCATGAGACTGCAATTTATTGCACCACTTCTACCTATGCATACATAAAAATAAATGTAACATTACAAGCTGGCACTGTCTAACTCATAAGTAAATTGCATTAAAATATACTTCCTAACTCAGCTCATTACCACTGTGCTGAAAAAAAAACTTTCAACCTACATAAAGTTGAAGTAGCATTTCCCTACTCCTGTTTCTGTATATTGTCTGAAAGGTAAATGAGATATCATGAAACAGGTATTCCCATCACGTAAATGAAATGCTTCCACAGACCATCACTGTCAATAAACACCAGCTGGTATTCCTCTTTGACACTGGTCTCTCACATTTTCCATGACAACAGAAGACTGCCCCTCACATCCCATGCTAGAAGGGAAAGCTACGAAGCTTTCCATGCTCCAGATGTTTCAAGAGGATGTTTAAAAGTAGCACAGCAGAGGCAAAATCAAAACAGATGATAGACAGATGTGAGTGGATTCCAGAAGTGGAAAACTGCCTGGAAATATTTTTTAGCAGTGTCACTCTGCCTTACCCAAAGGCATTGCACAGGCATCAGCAGGGAGTGGAGGAAGTCTTGCACAACCAGGAAATGGGGTCCCAGAAAAGCCTGAATTTCCTCATGTTGAGCAAACTACAAGCAAACTGACAGCACCTCTTTCCATTCCTCTGTGTTAACATTTCCTTTCCTTCAGAGCACAAAAGGCCACATACTATGCAGAAACTGGACAAAGGAAGATGGGCACTAGCTATCAGGAAATGAGTAAATGTCAGGTCTCCACCTTTTTAAATGAAATCTGCTTTTATATACCCTTACCAGACAGCAGAAGATAATTTATTTTTTTAAAAAAACCTTGATTATTCATCCTAGCAGCCTTCTGCATTATGACCCTCACACTACTCTTATTAAAAGGGAGTTTACTGGGCTCTTTGTGAACAGCACGTTAATGAGAGCTCCTTGAAATAATCCCATCTCTAATACATAATGAAAATCACATTTTGCAGCCCAATTACTATGTCAGTCAAAAACCCCAACTCCATCACTAGTTGCTTTTCTCTAGATTCCAACAGCTTCTTGTCAAGCAGTGAAACTCCAGGAAGAGGAGGGGGAAAGAAAACCAAGCAGTTAATCTGATTAAGTAAAACTAACAGCAGCTCTGGGAGGTTTTGCCTGGCTGGAGACTTATTTAAACAGTGGGGGCTGCAGACGCCCCGACAGATTGGTCAGAAGGAGGTCACTTAATTGACGCTCTTCATTGGGGCATATCCACCTGCCACATCTCCTCCTCATAACCTCTCCAGCCCAGACCATGTCAGCTGCAGCCCTTGAGGCACCGCAGTGACACATAGCAGAGTTCATACCCACCAGCAGCCTATGAAGCCAAGCAACCTTGGTGAGAGCCATCAAGTCTCATAGATAAGACAGAGTCAAGCCCAGTCACATCTTGAGAGGGCTGGCCAAGGAGAAATTGGTGCTTTGAAGGGGAGTGTGGTAAGTGGAAGGTGACATGCATGTCTTTCTGGTCAGACCTAAGCAAAGGAACAGGGCAACAACAAGGATAGAGTTAAGGGCTGTTATATCTTTAGATAAGTCACAAAGATAGAAATATGACCAAGAGAAGCTGCTTCCTAGAGAGCATTTAATATCCCCTCAGGCCAGTGGAGCAAGGAAAGTGCAGGGAGGGGGAGGAGGGATGCTGCTGGGTGGAAGTGGGAGGGCAGGCATCACAGGGGAGCAAGACCTACCTCAGCAAGTGGATTTGTGCCCCAATGACAGCTGGGTGACCTGGCACCTGCAGCCTTGCCACTAGCTTGCTTGGACTCAGTAAGGGCATTCATCTCCCTTCTTAAATTTGAGGCACTTCCAGTTTGTCTTAAATAAACAAATTTCAAAGGTGGTCAGCTCTCATCTTTCCAGCTGGTAACAAAAGGGAGCTGAAGTTCTTTGAGAAACTAAACACAGGTAAGTGTGAACAAGGAAGCTAAACCTGACACCTTGCTTTGTAAAAATACATTGCTTTGTAAAAATACAGCCATAACTTCTCCATACTTTCATCTGCAATAAAAGCATAATTCTTTGTTAGAGAACAAAAACATTATAATACAATAAAATATTGGTCTTCCACAGCCTCTATCAGAAAATGAGGTTTATGCAAGAAGATTTTATGCAAACAACCAAGTCAGAGTTTGGGTCCTGGTAAAACATTAACAGCTTTGGATCAGCAATAATTTGTCAGGTGCTTTGTGCAGGAAAGAACAGGTGGTTATCACTATATGTCACTGTTAAACCACAGAGGGGTTCTCCTTTCCCTACAGCTCAGGGGTCTTTAAAGATAACTGACAGACGATTGCTTTTAGTTCAAAATTGTTAGCCAGCTCCAGCTGACACACATAAACTCCCCAGACTGGGTAATTGTAGAAATAGTTCTGATACCATGTACATACTTAGTGCCTTACAGCAAGCTCCCTCCCACCCCAATAAGCCTGGAAAACAATACACAAGAAATAATATATCTCTAATGAGCACTTATTTGCTAATGGACAAGCAAAGGTGGGAGTAGAAAAAGTAAGACTCCTGGAGGACAATATATATATGTATATATGTATGAGAAAGTAATTGAAGGAAGGAAATAAGAAACCAAATTATGTCTCTGTAATACACTTTTCACTGAGAGTGAAAACAGGAAACAGTTGTAAAATGCTAAAGAACAGAAAACCAGCAACAAAAAGTTTGCCTGCAGGAAGTCCATAGAGTAGGGGCCCTAAACAGCTGCCTGATAGGAAAGGAATAAAGGGTCTTCTAACCAAAGAGAAGATATTAAAGATCAAGGAACAGCTTTATTCTGAATGGGAACACAAACCAGCTAAGAGGTTTCCAGTCCGCTTGACTAATTGTTGAGGTTCTGTTGTGCCAAAAGCAGAGTTGTTATACTTCATTAAAGTTTACCCTATTCTCCATAAAAACCCAGAAGTGCCACCCAGCACCTGTCCCACACAGCCACAGCACATAAATAGGTGGAATCATTCCTCTCCCTGCAATTAGATCTCTTGGGGTTCCTATGTGACTTTAAAGCAGCTGCACAAAAAAGAGAGTTATCCAGACTTGTCTTTGTCTCTGCCAACAACCTCAAGTGAGATTCACCATGTAAGGAGAGCAACAACTGAAGAAGGAAAAGCAGCAGAGCCTTGGCCATATTGTGAGCCCTGTGTGAGACTCTCAAGACAGACAGACCAACCTGATCACGAGTGTTTACAGCAGAGCAGAAGGCAGGCTTCCTGATGTCTCTGCTTTGTTATCACACAAGATCCTCATGCATCTTATGTGCAAATAAGTTACTTCATACCTCATAACACTGCACCAATTTCAGGATGCTAAAATTCTCTACTTCAACCATTTTTAGTAAAGACATTGCAGAAACAGAAGACTCACAAGTCCTTCTTGAGGGACACACCACAAAGCATATTTTCTCCAACATCTCTTGTTTAATAGTCCTTTTTTTTCCCAGATGCTGATTGAACTCAATCAATAGTAAGTGTACACCTCGGTGAGAGTCAAGAGGTTTCTCAGCAGCAGCCTTTAATCAAAGAAACCTCTCTGAGAGAACATGACCCACTCATTAACTTCTCCTGCTATATCCCTTTTTATTACACTACATGTGAAATGCAACCCCTGGGGAGGAAAGAAGGGAAGAACACTCTGCATCGGCAGGGTAAGAAATGACCTTTTCTTTGTCCTTGGCCACTTAGCCTCTGGGATACAACTGAAAACAGAAATTCAGCTAGAAAGACAGGAACAAATTCTCTGTTTGCTGAGTGAGCATAGTTGGAGGTGGCTTCCTGTGGCCACAGTAAACTATTCACAGTAAACAGCGAGGCTAGTTAGGGCCAAGGGACCAGGGGAGCTTTCAGCAGTGACCTACGTCACCTCCTTCTCAGATGATGCACACAAATCACTCTTCCTGCCCCTGTGGACAACGGCTTTGGGAGAAGCTGCAGGTCAGTCCCTGCAGCTTTGGGAGAAGACAACCTTCCTTCCTTCCTTTTGCTGTTTGACACCCAACTATCAGCAACATCTTTGAGACTGTCATCTGGATGCGCTATGTATATGCACCAAGAGGCCCTGCAAAAGTCAAGGCTGGGATTTTAAAATATACTTTCCCAAGCCCAGAGAGACTCAGCAGCAGAGAAGAGAGCACCCAGCTCTCAAAAAAAAAAGTCTGCAGCATTAACTGCTACTTCGTCATGCAAATATTATTTATTTTTTAAATAGCTGAATCAATTTTTAAAACAAAAGAACTGCCACAGAAATAATTCTGACATGGCCAGAGACCTCAGTTCAGCCAATACAAGGTCTGTAGCAGGACTTGAAAGCAGGAGCAAAGCTGGATGCAGGACACCATTTTTTTTGAGCAGCATTTGGATTACATAGGAGAAGTAACAGCCTTCCTCTTAGAGCCCTTCGGCTCTTTGCATCCCTGAGTACAGACCCTGTGTTTGGGGAATCAAATTCCTCAAATACAGGGGGATTTCTTGGCCCAGGGTAAGGGAGCACTCACAGAAGTTTTGAATCACCAAAGTATTTTGAATGTGCCTTTTTTTTTTCCTCTGTGCGTCTGATTCCTTAACTGCTTACATAGAGATAATCTTTGGGATTTGGTTTTGCTTTTAAATACGATTTTATATCAGATGGGAAAACTTGGTATTTCAGAATGATCAGATTACTTTAAGTTAGTGAGGAAAAATGAATGCATTTAAGACCTTACTCAGGCCTGCATCTACTGCAACACAAAATGTCAAGACTTTAACAAAGATGCCACAAGGTAAGTTCCCAGATAAAGTTAAGTGATTTTGTCTGATTTTTCATTTTTTTGCTCAGCACAAAGTTCACCAGCTGGGCTGGATAATAAAACGAATATGAAATTTTATTATGAACCATACAGGTGCAGAAGCAGAGGAAGTTGAAAACTGCATGAATGTTTAATATTGGGCACTAAAGAAAAACACTTTCCCCTTCTCTTTGATTCATTTTCTTGGGCTTTTCTAAAGCTGAAATCTCCCCCAGACTGACAATCACTTCAGTCATGCCCTATTAACAGTAACAGCCTCACAACCAAACCCACACAAATCAAGAGTCCACTGGTCAATAACTAAAATGGGTCAGACCCTTATTAGAGATTTCTGCACCATAATGACACGTCATCCACTGAAAGAGTCCTTGTTTGATATTCTTTGTTAATTATACACAAAATAGGTCAAAACCCATGTGATAAAAAAAATCCTGGGCATTTGAAGAGTCAATCATATCTCTAGCAAAAAAACCTAAAATTAAAAATAAAACCATGACCTTCTCCAAGGACTTTAATTCATTTTATCTGCGTGAACTTCTGGGCTTTCAGATCTTGGCTCACGTATAGACTATTTTTTGGTGAAGAACCTGATCATTTATTGCTAAAACTCTACTCAACTATTAAAATGAAAACATATTAAAGAGAAAACTAAGTCAGAGCAAACCACTTCAGTCAGCTAACTGTCTGTTAATTTAGAAAGGAGCACCACATTCTAATTCCTCAATAAAATCCTACCTTTAAATCAGGCTGAGAAATAACTCACTGAGTCCTGCTGCTTTCCTATGGTGAAACAACTGATGTTAATGACAACAGTACCAAAAGGCATGACCAGCAGCTCTGAAAGGGATGGTAGGACAGTTGATGTTGGTATTGAGTTCAGTGACTCCAGAGGGATACTGCATGAGGGCATGGAGCCATTCTTACTACTAAGTAATTCCCAGATTTCATAAATAAATATCATATGCTTCCTGCCATAAGCCCCTGGAGAAATCAATATACATACAGAGAGACAGACATTTACTGCAAATTTTTTCTTCCCACACCCTACCTCTTCTCCCTCCAGCTACTACTGATGACTCCACAGCCACATCCCCAGCAAGTATTGGAAACCCCCTACAAGGGAAGAACACTCCAGCAGTTTCTCCAGAGCTTACATACATCAAGGTTTTCCAGAATGCCCAGAGCACTGCTCAAGCACCCCCAAAACAACACCTTGTATGCTCAAACATTTTCAGCACAGCTGAGGAGAAGCCTCCAAATACTTACCTGCTCTGTCACATTGCAGTGACTCACCCTGCAGCCTTGACTAAGGCTGACTGGTGCTTTCCACAAGCAGCAGGGAACAAGCCCAGAATATCCTTGTGCACCTACCTCTAGGAGCTCACAGTAGCTCCCTATAAAGGCTTGGTCCACCTGAACATCATTATGGCACACAGCTGGCTCTTTCCAAAGACACTGGAACCAGAACATACTGATTTCTGTGTGTTGCAGCCCTGCCATATCACCTCACTGCTCTATGACTAAGGGCCAGGGCCAAGATACCCTGAAGGCTCACATGCTGTTTCCACAAAGATCACAGAACTGCTGCTATGGCTACCTGGGGAAAAAAAAAAAAAAAAAAGAAAAAGGAAAAAAAAAGCATTTTCTCTATTTCCACTTGCATAAACTGTAGGCAAAGAAAAGGCCATTGTCACTGCCTCTCAAATAAAAGCACTTGACTCAACTGGCTAATATAGAGGCACTGAAGGGAAAGGAGTTTGTCTTATTGTTCTGTTCAGCCTTGCCTACTCTGAAAGGTGACACTCAAGCAGCCAATATTGCCACTGGCAAGATTGATAAGACTACCTAGCACTGCATGGAAATCTCCCAAGCAGCAGCCCACCTCTGCCAATGGCTTTTGGCTCTCCATGGTGCTCAGGCTTGCTTAAGAAGGGCACCCCCACCCTGTCTTTTCAATGTATGTCTATAAGCACGCCATTGTGTCTGTTCCTGAGGTGTGTGTCACTTTGGGACAATCCACCCTCTTCTCAGGAGAGTTCTGAATTTGTACACAACCCTGTTTCTTGATATTCAGGGTTGTGTGGGTGCTTACCACTAGGCTGGTCAGGGCTCTGGGCAGAACAGTATTTGGCTAGCAATACCAAAGAGATCTTGGTGAATATCAGAATAGGGGCAGCACAAGGCTCCACTCTGGTTCTAGCTACAGACCTGTTTTCTATCCTCAGGACACTGTGGGACTTGACCATTGACACGATTGGATAGGTTATCCATGAACGCAAAACATGTCCCACAATCAAACAGCCAAGTGGCTAAAGCTTCTCTGGTATAAAGGACTGTGGCTGAAATATTAATATGGGGAAGTCTGGTGGATTGATTATATTATGTCACACTTCCTCAATCCTGCCATGGCTCTCCTGAGAGGAGCAGGGAACTGGACTTAATGATCCTTATGGGTTCTTTCTAATTTGAGATATTTGGTTTCTACAGGCAGATACCAGAGGCCTGGTGCAATTGCACCGATAGTTTATGGAGTACATCTGCACATCACACAGGTTCTTGGAGCGGTGTCACCCAGATCAGGTCGGAAAATACTACATAGGGATGGGTCAAACACTCCTGAGGTTTTTCCATGGCATACTAACTAGGATACTCTCAGGACATTGAAGAAGTTGCTTCAAAGTCTAGATGATTTAAGCAAAGCCTGAAGACCACTACCAAAAGCTCTGTAACAGAACAGACTAGAAGTTATTGGTTTCCCAATACCTGAGCTGCTTCTGATAAACAACTGACATCAAACAGGAAGATAGGCCTCACCTGCCAGAGGGACTTGTATTGAGGCATTTACTGAAACCCTTCAATGTAGCTGTGTTCCCTCTGTGCTCTGTTGTTGTCCAAAAAGCAGCAGCAACATAATGTACTGCCTGGCTGCCTGCTGCTCTGAGCAACACTTTCACCTCCTCACTACAAAAACATGACCACAGCCAGGGTAGGTAGGGACCTTAAATTTGGAGAAGGACAACTGACCAGCTGTGGTTTCTGCAAAATCTTTCCTCCTCAAAGGCAGTACTGAACAACATAACCAAGAACATACAGGAGTAAGAAAAGGGCTATTGGCATGAGAAATTTGCCAATAAACTCTCAAATCTTACTTTGGCTTTTGCCACTGGAATTTTCTGCCTCTAGAAATTCAGCAAAACTTCCTAGTCTCCATTCTCTCTATATGTCAAATGAATGAGATTTGTCTTCTGGAAAGTATCTGGAGTCATATGCACAAGTTAGAGCAAAGTAGTGTTACATGGGTTTTTATTACTGCCTGTTCTGAACACTGATATTCTTTCCCTTTTTTTAATTAGTGTTCAAAAGGTATGCTTAGAAAGTACATGGTATGTAGGCAGGTCCACTGAAGATGCTAGGCAGATTCTAGCAGAAAATGAAAGCATGAGGATTCATGGACAAGACTGTTGTTAAATCCAAACTATCATAAATTAAGATGGCCTCATTAAATCAATACAATAAGAATGTTCTGTTTTGAAGGAGAGTCTGTCAGAAGCATGCTGAAGTTTACAGAGTGAGAGCTGTGATTACTGAGCTGTTTATTCTAAAAAATGAATTACTACTTTGTTTTATTAGAAGTTAAGCCAAAAGAAAAAATGCCTAAATTTGTACACAATGCTTTCATCTTACATGAGAGAAGAGGATAAGGACTCAGCTTATCTGCACTGTGAGAGGTCTTCAAGTGCCAGTCCTACATGAACGCCTCAACATCTCTTTTGAATGATGAATGACTATATGCTCCCATATCCCTCGCTTTCCTAGCTTCATGCCACATGTGTGTGTTTCTTCGCAAGTGCACTGAAACTGAGATAATGCAACAACAGAGTAGTGGATCAGAAACTCAGAAAAGGAAAGAAGTGGCTGAAGTAATGTTCTTGTTCTTTGTTCCTCAAAGTGGCTGGATAAATACTTTGTGTGTCCAACACACAGCAGTGGGTAAAGGATTACAAAACATGCTTCAAAGCAGAAGATGCTGCTCAGGTCACCCATATGGATGCTTTACTCAGTGCCAACAGTCTCTAATAAAAATACTAAAGTTAAAGTGAAAACAGAAGCCAGAATCTCCTGTTATGTATACCTAGGGAAATCAGGAACTATTTAGATTGATTTTTGAATTACACTGTTTTCACCTCAGCACAACAGGAATCAGGCGTCAGTTTGCCCAGTATGGGAAAACTGATAAATTCTACAAGAGCAGAGCAGTATTTCTAAAGCTAGGTTATCCTTTCCATGAGGAGGCCTGTCATAGGAAACACCGAATTCTAGCAACTGCAAACTGTAAAGATGTTATCACTCAAGATTCCAATAATTTTGTGCCTTTTTTGCGACTTACTACTGAAGTGTGGCTTACAGTGGGGAGAGAAAAAGTGACATGAGCATTATATGAAGCCTGTATGCTGTAATATTGCTTTTTGATATAGAAACAGTAGGGTAAATACTTGTCTGTTGAATCAAGCAAACCACTTGCTTTTTCATCATCCTAGGAAGATTTTGTGGTTGGGCTGCTAGGCATTTCCATGACATTTGCCATAGTTTAATGTCTCCTCTTCAGATTATGCAGGTGAAGGGTAAATCCAAGCCGAACAGAAAGAGGACTCAGAACAGAAAGAGAACAGAAAAATGTTTCTTCAAAACAGGAATCTTCCTTTTTAAACATCCACTCTTCAAACCTATTCTTTTAAAAATCCCTTTTAAAATGACTAAGTATTAGTTAAATATCCATTTTGAGCCACATCAATATGCACCCACTCAAGCTATTTCTAATCAAGCTGAAACAGAAAAAGAGCAGATGGAAAGACAATGGACAACTAGTCCTTGGTGACAAAACTAAGCTATTAGCTTAGTAATGGTCTGTTTAAGGTGAGCAGGTTGTTCTGGTTCATAATTTATTGTGTTAATATCTCTTTACTGTGATGGAGACAGTTTTAGCTCAGCTTGGATTGCTCAAAGGAAGTTCAGGGTTGAACAGGTGCCTAAAGTAACTTTTGGAAGCTATTTTAACAATGGATATCATCCTTGATACATAAAGTTGAAGACTATTTGTGAGACTGCAAAAGCAACCCATGGCCATAAAAGACAGAATTAGAATCCAATATCACAAAAATTCAGAGCACTCCATACAAGCTCCATCCACCACATGCTCTGACACAGTTCTCAAGGCTAATTTTGTCCTTGTCAGTTTTAGGCCAGTCTCTTCAGCTTTCTTATGGATGTAAGTGATGCTTAGAATAACTACTAACTGGACCCAGGAAAATAAGCAATGTAGAAAGAAAGTATAGTTTCTGGTATAACACAGTGTATTAGCATTGCCAACACAGAAGTGGCTAGAGAAAACCATGCTATGAGATGAGCCATTTGTTATGTTGCACAGAGGATTCAAGATAAATGGCAAAAGCAAAGTCATTCTGAGTTAGCCATTAAGGTAGAAAAATTGCCTTTTACATTTCCAGAGATGGTTTCATCATGCTATAGGACAGCAGTGAAACAAAAAGCCCACACAGAAAGCAGTGATATAAGATTCAGAGATTAAGATTCAGACCAAGAACATCCAGGAAAAGTCCATCTCAGGAAGTGTTCACATCAACATCCACACACGTGTTCTGACTTCAAAGGTTTTAACTATAAGATATGGACTTTTACATAGAGTAGATCGTGTAAACTACAAGGTGGTTCAAAAAGATGTACCCAGTTTCAATGATACAGTGATTTCAAATTGGGTCCATCTTTTTGAAACACCCTGTAGAAGGGTGGTGCCTTCTCGTTGGTGCCTCCTCCTACTAGAAGGAATCTAATGCCGTAGTTCTTGGATCAAAATTTTCCACTTTCGGGTAGGCTTCAGTCTCCATAGCCAATGCACTACGTCTACAGACGTAGGAGGAATTATGGTGGGAGGGGAATTTCCAGAGTTCTTTCCTGGGATGGAAATAGCACAGGTCTCCCTGCTCAGTGATGTTTCATTGGTAGCTATGAAGTCAGACTGCCTTTTACTCCTTTGTTGCAGCAGACAACCTCACTGACAGCTGCCACAGCCAAGTTAAAAAGGTCTCATATACCCAATTGCAAATTCTTTCTAAAACCTGTTGCAAGGTCCCCAGGTGCTGCAGCCTTTGATGCTAATTTTGCAGTAGTATATTCTATTTGCAGGAGTATATTCTATTTGCAACACTTATATTTAACTAACAGAGTAGCTCCTGATTTCTTATTTTTTAGAGTAAACTATATAAATAGACTACATAGACAGAGATGATGCCTGTATATAATGTATTTATATAAAAATATATATCCACAGTATATATATAAAATTCCCAAGCTTCTCATTCTAACGATTCTATCTTTTCATATTACTACATAGGATAAAGAGGCAGAAGTAAAAGGAATAAACACTGCATATTACTGTCTGCAAAAGATAGAGTATCACGTAGCCTGGGACTCAAACAATTCAAACTGTTAGACAAACTGCAGCTGCAATTCTTCTTGTTATTTTCAACTCCTATTCTGACTTGTCACCTCTCTCTGAGACACACCTTAAACTGTATTCTGATAGTGTTATCAGAACCTTTGTCAGGAAAATATATTTGTCTCCTTGAGATGATGAAATGTCTGTCACAAATGAATGTGATTTCTGGAGTTCTGCAGCAATCTAGAAGGAAGTGTTAATTAGTACAGACTGAATCACAAAGAAGCTCAACAAACACAAACCAATTAGCACCAACAAGTGTATCAGGACAGCTCTGTGGAGGTGACACTCCAACATTGGCTTCTAGGAAGTTAGCACTCTTTCCTGTTTCCTGGCTTTAGTCTCAAAACGACACTAAAACATATGCCACCAGACCAGGAGTCCCACAAACACATAGCAGAAAGATCTGCTTTTTCTCCATCACCTAGTTACATTAATCAACTCATTCTCACCACAGCATTCAACTCAGTCTATCCACAAAGTCAAGGAGAAGGAGAAGTTGGGTCCTCAGAAAGATATGAACCCCTCCTTAGTCTCAGCTGGACTGACAGTGTACAAATGCTAACAGTTTTCTCAGGGAACCTAAATCTAGTGTCAGTGCAGACTTAAACTAGACAACTTCGGTACTGAACAGCAAGGGGTTCTAAAATTCCAGCAGGAAGCTGGGGAAACAACAAATAGAAAGAGCCATTCAGCATGTCAGTTTACAATCTTACAGCTTAAATATTGATGACTAGCTGACATTAGTGAAGAAAAAAGCTTCCCAAGTGTCGCATCAGGTGTTCTCCAGATGAAACATCATTTTTTCCTAGATGTCACCTAGCAGATGGACTTGTGCACAAGTAATTGTGTAAGCAGGTAAGTAAGAGGCTGGAGTTGCTAAAATTGTTTTAAACAAACAAACAAGAAAAAAAAACAAACACAAAAAATAGAAAGTATTATGAAGTATCATATTCAATGCTTGTTTCTGACATTCCTGTGCTCATTATTTTCCTCATTTTTAAGGGAAAATATTTCAGACTGAATACAGGTTATACATAATACTAGTAACCAATGGGTCAGAATCCACAGTTTCCCTAGCTTCTGGCTTATAGCTACAAAATTGAAAGTAATGCTGTAAGCTAAAGAACCCATACCCACAAACACCTAAGACTTCAAGAAGCTTATTTGCTAAATTTTGCCTTTGTACTATTTCTGTTTAAAAACTACATGTCTTCCAGTTCATATTTCCCTCTGCCCGCAGCCCAAGCTCCTTCTTGATTCAAGTACATAATTCCTTTAATAAACACAACAATTCTAGAACTCTTCAGTATCTTTTCCTCTTATTTCTTTTGGTTAAGAACTTACCTCATCTTTCTTCTTCACTACAGTCTAAATGTGCTTGACAGGTATAAAAGAATGTAGTGCTAAAACTGGTTCCTAAATAAACAAAAGTCAAAGTACCGATCTAGTCAAAGCTAATGGGAGCTGTGGGTGCATAACATGCTAAGAACAAACTATTTCAGCATGCTTTTAGGTGTTCAAACATTTTAACCAGCACATTTTGGTATAAATTGGATTAGAAGGAGGTTTTTCCGCATTAACACCATGACAAGAACCTACTCGCCCATACAAATTCCTAAAAGCATCTGTTCTCAAAACTGAATTTCAGGTATCAAAGAAGGTGGGATTAGACAAGCAGGGGAAAAATGTGTTCTTGCCTGCATGCCTCATCTTGGCTCTGCAGACAAAAAAAAAAAAAAAAAAGAAAGAGAAAGAGATAGACAGGGGTATTACATTCAGCACTTTAGAAAACTATGTTTTCTGAATCAAACATTTAGCAAAAGGACAGTCTATCACCTGCTGTCATTAGGGGAGACAAGACCTTATGATCTGATAGCTGAGGGCATCATCCTCACATATGACTAGGTCAAGAAGGACCTAGTGGGCCAAATGCTTTTATCACTGCATCTAGATAGCACAACAATATATGATCGCAGCAGTTTACGATGGACTAAAATACATCTACGTTGTCTTTAAGCTCTGTTTTCTTTCTTTTTGCACTAGTAGGGAAATGGGACCAATATCATCCACTCACAGTAACACCATGACACCTCCTGCTGAAAGGAGCTGATCAGCTAAACATTATGTACTGAAGCAGATGGTGTGTAAAATCAGGAGCCTAACAATACCTAGCATTTCAGAGATCCAATTTCTTTTTCACAGCAGAGCTTAAACTAAACTGCAAATATTGCAAAACACATTAGGGACACATTCTTTCTTCTCAGAAACCATTGCAATAAGAAAGAACTCCAGTCAAGTCAAGAAAAACAGAGGTGTAAAACAAGTATCAGAAGAGAATCAATGTTCTTCAAAGCAAAACACGTTACAGGAGGCATCAAGATTAATTATATCAGCTGATGGTAACTGCATTCATCACACAAGGTCTGTGCAGACTGGAGTTTTTGCAATCGGTACATGCAAAAAACACCTTTTCCTTGCTCCACAATTCTTTCACCCAGAGAAAAGGGATAGAGGGATAGAACTGTACTAAGCAAGCCTCGATTTCTAATTTCTTGGATAATCTGGAAGGGAATTATGTTACATAAACCAATACAGTCATACAATTTAACATGCTTTGCATAACTAAGCAACTAAACATCTACAAAGTAGCTCAGCACACTTCAGATCACTTCAAGCACTTGCCTTGTAGGTCAACTGAAGTCTTGTGGACAGCGGTTTGAAATAAACTATGCTAAGACACCTTTGCTTACAGATAATTTTCTTATTGTTGTTTAAGTATTTACATTAACTATGACAATGTAGGTTGCCTTCTCCTCTTGCTGTTAATTCCTCACCAGCCATCAGGACAAGAACAGAAATCTGGCCAGTTATATTCAAGAACCCTACTCTTTTTCACCCTTGTCTATCACCCTTGTGGTCAACAAGAGACAGACTTGCAAAAGACTGGAGATACAGAGCCTATGGTCAAATGAAAGACCAACTGGATTCTTAGAAAGCAAATCCCTTTTCTGAGACTATTCACCAGACTGCTGGCTATGAGATAAAGAATTCTAAATACATGGTTTTCTTTCTGTTGTTATGCTGTCTCTTTCTTATTTCCCTTCTCCCATGAGAAATGGGTAAGGGAAATACTATTTTGTTTACAGTTCATCTTAATTCTGAACTCAGAGGAGAGCACTAGTGGGATCCAGGCTTGTAATCCATTTCATTGTTTCACCTGGGTTAACACAGACACTCAAACCTTGGTCTCAAGCATCCTTGCAAGCATTGATGGATTTATTTGAATGAAGAGGAAAAAATACAAAATATTTGCTTCTTCTACCATCCTTCCAGACACACACACCATTCTAAAAATAATTTTCTTTTTCCCTTGCACAATAAAAAGAGTGATCCTGTGCATCATCAATTGCACACCCAAGAAGGGAGACACCAGCTACAAATTTGTTTAATACCTGATCAAGGGCTATGTGTGGCAGAAGGAAATACAAAGTCCTAACACATATGGACCCAGTTAGTGGTACATTGATATAACCACTCAAAAATGTTTAGGCTTAAAGCATGTACTGATTTGCTCTTATTATTTTGGAAAGAGCACGCCAGTCCTGTATGAGCCTACTGACCTGCACTAAGTCTATCTGACTTGGTGCAACATGCTTTAAGCTCCCACAGTGTCAAGAGACTGAAAGGGAAATGTCTCAAACGTTGTGGCAAAACCAGTTCTGCAACATCCAACCACAGAAGATGGGGCATCTCTAGTAGCAGGAGATTCCTGACTAGGTGAATTGCGATTTACATATGAACAACAAGCTAACAGACACAGACAAAGGCTGGCTGGCTGATACAGGAGGTGGAGGATGTGCTGAAGGGCATGTAGTCTTCTGATAGGCACGGTATGGCACTAAGGGAAAAGATCCTAGCCTGCCAAGACCCTTCAGGACTTTTCCATCTTTTGCAATCACCCTCCAGTAACACCTGTGCAACAGACCAAAGATTATGCAAGCAGGCAATCCAGAGGCCTATAAGAAGCTCACTTGCACAAGCACTTTGTGGCATGCACTCACCATCCCGAGGACCACTCTGCCCAGCAGTCTTACCACAGGAACTGAACAAGACACCGGGGGATGCTGCATGTTGCTGGATCGAAGACTATGAACCACATCCTACACAAAGTGAAGACATAAGGATGGTGATCTCTCTCTCTCTTTTGTTTCTTTCCTATACTTCTATTCCTTTGCTTTCCTTCTCATAAGTAACACAGTAACACAAGATTTACAGGCCCACATGAGCTGCAAACTTTTTATGTTTACTAATTGAACTTAAATCACGTAAATCCTTCTGCCACCAAACTATTTGCCAATTGGGCCAAGCTGCAAAGTAAAAGCATTTTGTTTACATATAGTGTATATGGTTTTCCAACCAAGGCGACCCATGAACCTGAGTCACCTCTCCCCCCACCCATACCTCTGAGTGGGATGTGACACACAATTGTACAAACTGCTTATGAAATGAAATGTGATGACGAAATACACTAATTATCAAACTCCAAGACCAGAATGGTGGCTTTTTTAATCCCATTTTACTCATCTGAACAGTAAAATATTGCTTAAAGGGCCTTTTGAACTAACTGTCTAACTCTACTACTATGGTTCCCTGCAGCCATATGGGTAATTGGGAGACCTTGTGTAGCACACAGTTACTCTGATTTCCTCATCTCTTCATACACACTGGGAAGAAGCACAGGATGAAGGAATAAGTTTTCCTCATTGTTTCAGTCACACCAGGGAACTTCTCTCAGAATATTTTATTTTAGTCATTTATTTATGGTGTGGAAAGTTATAAGGGCCTTCGTGCACTGTACCTGATTAAATTAGAATAGCTGAGCCCATGCCTCTGTACTGGAAACGTCATGGCCCACATTCATCACCCAAAACCTATGCCCCTACTGTTTCTACCCAGTTGTAGTAAGATAAAGGTAGCAGGCAACCTGTAGGAGTAACAACAGACTGTGGTTGCCTTCTTTGTCTCTGTCCACTCTGCTGGAGGCTGTCCTGAGGAGCCCCGTACTGCTGAGGCCCCAGAAGAAGGCAGGACAATGGAGGAGTTTGCCTTGGTTGATGAGGACTGGGTTAGGGAGCAGTTAGGTAATCTGGACATCCATAAATCCATGGGTCTGGATGGGATGCACCCGCAGGTGCTGAGGGAGCTGGCTGAGGTCATTGCTGGACCACTCTCCATCATCTTTGACAAGTCTTGGAAAGCGGGAGAGGTGCCTGAGGACTGGAGGAAAGCAAATGTCACTCCAGTCTTCAAAAAGGGCAAGAAGGAGGACCCGGGTAACTATAGACCGGTCAGGCTCACCTCCATCTCTGGGCAACTGATGGAACGACTTATCCTTGATGCCATCTCAAGGCATATCAGAGATAAGAGGATCATTAGGGGCAGTCAACATGGCTTCACCAAAGGGAAGTCGTGCTTGACCAACCTCATTGACTTTTATGAGGACATAACAAGATGGATGGATGATGGCAGAGTGGTGGACATGGTCTACCTTGACTTGAGTAAGGCATTTGACACAGTCTCCCACAGCATCCTCACAGCTAAACTGAGGGAGTGCGGTCTGGATGATCGGGTAGTGAGGTGGACTGCAAACTGGCTGAAGAGAGGAAGCGAGAGAGTCATGATCAATGGGGCAGAGTCTAGTTGGAGGCCTGTATTTAGTGGAGTGCCTCAAGGGTCAATACTGGGGCCTATATTATTCAATATATTCATAAATGATTTGGATGAGGGAATAGAGTGTACTATCAGCAAGTCTGCTGATGACACCAAGCTGGGAGGAGTGGCTGACATGCCAGAAGGCTGTGCCGCCATCCAGCAAAACCTGGACAGGCTGGAGAGTTCGGCAGGGAAAAATATAATGAAATACAACAAGGGAAAGTGTAGAGTCTTACATCTGAGTAGGAACAACCTCAAGTTCCAGTATAAGTTGGGGAACAACCTGTTAGAGAGCAGTGTAGGGGAAAGGGATCTGGGGGTCCTGGTAGACAGCAGGATGACCATGAGCCAGCACTGTGCCCTTGTGGCCAGGAAGGCCAATGGCATCCTGGGGTGGATTAGAAGCGGGGTGGTCAGTAGGTTGAGAGAGGTTCTCCTTCCCCTCTACTCTGCCCTGGTGAGACCACACCTGGAATATTGTGTCCAGTTCTGGGCCCCTCAATTCAGGAAGGACAGGGAACTGCTGGAGAGAGTCCAGCATAGGGCAACGAAGATGATTAAGGGAATGGAGCATCTCCCGTATGAGGAAAGGCTGAAGGAGTAGGGGCTCTTTAGCTTGGAGAAGAGGAAACTGAGGGGTGACCTCATTAATGTTTACAGATATATAAAAGGTGAGTGTCACAAGCATGGAGCCAGGCTCTTTTTGGTGACAACCAATGATAGGACTGTGGTGATTAGGAACAACGCATACCAAGATGCAGACAGAAATTCACGCAGAGGCAGAGATCTTGTTCAGGAAGGAGCGCAGAACCTGGCCAAGCTGAGAGCTGACCCAGGCCTAGGCCGCCTTCTTTATTGACCATTGACAATTTATAGGAATTACAGGTACAGGCCTGGACTAAGATGTTTACAAAAAGGTGCTTTTCCACTAATTGTTATTAAGAACACACTAAACTCATGTGATGTTTGTCTCACTTGTTTTTCCACTCGTTCACAGACCAGGCCCAAGGACATTCACACATCCCATGCACTTGGGGGTGGTTATCTGGCTCGAGATACCATTCTCACAAGTCTGGGCTATAACTTTTTACAACTACGAGAAACGTACCTCAAAGTAATCTGTCCAAGGCCCTTTATATATTATTATGTTAGTATTATGTCTTCGGCTGTCCAAATGGTCATGTTAGTATTGATCTTTCTTTGTCATCCAGGTGGCTGGAACCGCACATCTTGCTTTCCCACATTTTACTTTCCAACATTTCCCCCTTTTTTGTTTTAAACATCAGGTTCTCAATGAGCTCAGTAAGGACCCTGGCTTTGTTCTTCTTTGCATTCTGTATCATTCTCCAGATGATTCAAAGGACTACAAGAAAAAACATCACACAAGCATATCCAGTTCCCACAAAACCCCCTATATGCAGATTGAGAGCTGAAAATGAAGTTTTAGGTTCTAATCACTTTATGCTATTAGATAATGTTAGCTATTTTGTCTTACAGTCCTAATTCTTACAAACTATGTCATTATTTTGCAGGGTACTGGCTAAATCCTAAATCACGCCTTGCACATTAGCTAAGACTGTTATTTTACTTCATATCACTCATAAACACTGTAATTCAATTTCAACGGTATTACACATATTTAGCACTCTGATAACAGAAAATACAGGTTCAGATATCAGCGAAGGAAATTATTTAAATACAATAACATAAGAATAATGAGGATCCACAACGTGCCTTTAGTCACTCACAAGAAACAAAACTAGAGGCCTTTTACTTCAGGGTACTCACAAGAAACAGTCACTCACTCAAATAAAGAAGTGAGGTGTCATTAATCCCAGGAAGTTTCCTTAGATGGTGTTCCTGTCTAAGGAAAGGACTCCAGTTTACAGACCCGCAGCTCCGCGAAGGCCACTCAAAGGGTGTCTTCATGTCTTCATCGGAAACCCCGTTTCATTGTTTGGCCAGATGTGGCTGTGGGCATTACAACATAGTCCAGAAGCTTCTCAGCTAGTCTGGGCACCTCCTTTGTTAAGGACCCTGTCAATTGACGGAGGATCCCACCCCTCCTGACCCATCAGTTGGCAGAGGTGAATTTTATTGACAACACCTCGGTGCCCTTCTAGGTGTATGTATGTGGGGACAGGCACAGTGGGGCACAGAAGGTGCTAAAGAGCCATCAACCTCCTCATTGAAAGCTCCAGATTTCAGGGGAATGTGTAACTGCCTCACAATCCAGCCTGTGACCACAGTCATCTGACAAACTACTTTGGAGTGGTGCTGCAGTCACCTCTTGCCTCCAAAGTCAAAAGGGGGCATTCTGTTGGTGAGTTTGAATGCCCACTGTGGATCATCATACCTTACGTGTCATTTTCTTATTGCAAATCAACCTACAATAGAACAGAATAATACAAATTACAACAATTACAGTTATTAACAAATATTGGAGAAAGATGGTTAGCCATTCTAATAAGGAAAACAAATGCATTGAAAGTTTTTTCGTCAGTTAGTCCCCAGTCCAAATAATGTAAATCTGTATCATTCTGATATGCTAGTGCCTCTTCCTTTGGTCTCTTCCGTTTCTTTGTTGCCCTCTGCTGCAGGGACAGATGCTTTATCTCTGGCATTAGGTCCTGCATCATGTTTGTCCAACTCATAGAAAGGTTTAACATATTTTACAGGAAGCCACTTTGGTCCTGTTGGAAGAAGAACACAAGCATACCCCCTTCCCCAGGTGATTAACTCTACAGGCCTTTGCCACTGATTGTTGTATAGGGGATCCCGGTATAAAACCTTTGGTCTCTGAGATAGTGAATCTGGAACACGGAAGTGTTTTTCCACTGCTGCGATAGAGGAGGGAGGCATAGTATGATTCAAAAAATTTAAACTATATGTTGCATTGTCTAACTGTTCCTGAGGCATCATATTCCCCCTTTTTTGTTTTAATAACATCTGTTTCAATGTGGAATGTGCTCGTTCAATGAGAGCCTGTCCAGTGGGAGAATGTGGAATACCTGTGACATGCGAAACACCCCAGTGCTGTAAAAAATATTGCATGGATCTAGCAGCGTATCCAGGACTGTTGTCAGTTTTAATCTGTTGTGGCACTCCCAGTATAGCAAAACAGCAGGTCCAGTGACGCTGAACATCTCTGCTTTTCTCACTTGCATGCGCAGATGCACAAAGCATACCTGAAAAAGTATCTATAGAAACATGTACATATTTCAAACAGCCAAAAGATGAAACGTGTAACATCAGACTGCCATATGTCATTAGCTGAGAGTCTGTGAGGGTTAACTCCAAGGGAGGCCGAGCCTGTAATCAGACTTTGACATTCTGGGGAAGAGCACACTATGTCTCTCACTTGCTCAAGAGTGAGACCAAACATCTTTTTTAAGGTGGCAGCATTGTGATGGAAGAAAGCATGTCAAGCCCTGGCAGACTGGAAACCAACTGTAGCTACAGTATAAGAATCCACAATTGTATTGCCTTCAGTTATGGGACCTGGTAAAGTTGTATGAGAGTGTATATGAGTAACAAACACTGGGTGTTTGCGAAGCTATAATGCAGTTTGCCATGATACAAACATATAAAAAAGTTGCTGTGGCAAGATTTCTTTGAGAAAAGTGGAGGGGATGTGCTGTAGCACCTTGACTGCGTACTCAGGATCACAAACAAAATTTAGAGGTTCCTCCCTAAAAAGCTCTAGGGCATGCAAAACTGCACCAAGTTCCACTAATTGGGTTTAACTGTCAACAATTTTAACAGAATGATGCCAATCGTTATCTTCAACGCCAGACCACTACAGCTTTATGAGACTTCCCTGAACCATCAACAAAAACTGTGCGAGCATTTGGGATAGGACCGAATACAAGTACGGTCTGTGATCTGGTATTAAAGACACGCAGATTTTGAACCAATTTACATTTAGGCATGCCAAAAGCTATGCTGTTAAGAAAATCAGCTAGTGCAATTTGCAAGGACAGAGATTGTGAATAAAAAAAAATCAAAATCTGCTTTCACAAAAGGTAGATAGATGACAGATGGATCACAGCCTACTAAAGCCTGAATCCATTCTCTGCCTTTTTTGATCAGAGTAACAATCAATTCCAGGGGCTCAGTAATAGCTTTATGAAAAGAATTGGGCAAAAAAATCCATTCCAAGTGTATCAGTTTGTTTGTATTCTCATCATACTGTCCCGCAACAGCCACAGGTTGTTTCTATGTTGTAGCTATAAATAGACAAACATGCAAGTCCAGTCGAATGCAGTCAGCTTGTAAGGTTGTCATAACTTTATTCATCAAAGTTTCTAACTCCATTTTGGCTGTCATATTTATTGGATATTGTTTTCCCTTACTGGATCAAAGTCATGTTTCAGTTCTATCAGTGTAGTGTTTGCTTTACCAATACTTTGGTTGCTCATACTAGTGGAAATACAGCATCCAAAGTTTCCTTGGAGATTTCTCACTTGCAGCAAGCAGATCTGCACCATCCAAGCAGCTTCTTGTGAGACATGCAACTAAACAGAATTCTCAGAAAACGTTATTTGAGATTACAATTTACTTAACAAACCTTGACCCAAAAGAGGTATAGGGCTCTCTGGCAAATAGAAGAATTCAGCTGTTAAAACTTCGCTCCAAGTTTAGCATTCCATTAGTTTCAAAAAATGGTGTTTCTTTTTTTCCCACAATCTCAAAAACTATCACGGTGAATTTACTAAGAAGTCTTTTACAACTAGTTACCACAAGATATGTCATTAAAAGATTTTTGGTTTAATTTCTCAGTTTCATTAGAACTATAGATCTGCTAGGGATGCCTTTAAATTTCAAAAAAAAAACATAAAAAATAAAAAACAAATATACAGAAATACCCTCAACTGCTCCATTCAGTATTACAACATTGGTGCAGTTGCGGGGGGAGAGAAAACCCCCCTTCCACCTCTTTAAAAGCAGGCAGCCAAGTTTTTCTTTTTCTCCTTCTTGCTGCAGTTTAGATACAGGCAAGGCCACACAGGTGGCGTTAATTGCTGGTGCTAAGTGGGACCTGTCTGGGAGCTGCCAGGGAGTTAAGTTTATCTTGCAGCTTGACACAGGCCTGGAATTTTTGCTTTTTTATTTTCCCATTTCATTCCAGCCATAATACACTCTATATACAATTCTAATTAGCTGAGCAATAATTACATTCCTCAGCCCCATGTACCTTTTACAATGTCTTACAGATGTCAATAAACAACATATTAACTATAAATTGATTTTCCTAGATCCTAATCAAGTCATATTTTAGCAACTTTTAAATACAACCTCCTCCAAATTCACATCCATCATAGCATTTAGTTTTCTTTCCCATACCTCCAACAAACACACAAGTTCAATGCGAATCAGAGTTTAACTACTTAAATTCTTTTCTGGTCTCAAAATTATTAAATAACAATAAGAGCAATTACTCTAATGTAGAAGGATGCATCCTAAGGGGGAGCAAGGTGGTATTTTAGTAGCAGAACCGGTTCCCATTTTGTAATTATCTCCCCAAACAAAATTCTTTTGGTACCAAATATAAATATGCAAATTAAAATGCTGAGCTCAGATACAAAAACCAAACACCAAGTTCAAATATGCAGATAGATCACAGTTACACTTATTCAAGACAATATCTCAATTTTTGCATTGCACCTTTGGGCCGCTCACTGCTTCGCCAGGTAGCAGTGCTGCTGGGTCTCCCTGACAAAACAGGTGAGTGTGCTCTGGAGCCCAATTGGCACCTGCCTCCCCACCACTGCAGCAAGCTGGGCTGGGCAAGGCTTTTATTAGTGTCTCATCTGGTGCGCTACAACTGTTATTCCAAAATCAGGATTCTTTACTTGGTGTGCATACAAAAGAGCCAAATCCAGCACACTGAGATGAGACACAGCCTATCACAGAGTTGCACAAGTCTGCATATTGGAATAAAGCTAGCATACTAGAAAGAAAAGTAACAGCTGTCACGCACAAGATTTTATCATTACATTCATGTAGTAAAGAACTGAATTACTCACGATCTTCTGTATTATCACAAAATGCACATTCTGAGTCCATGGATTCTCATTATTTAACAGTCTATGAACTTACTGTACCATATAACAGACAAAGACCTATTAAACTGTAATATGCTTAAACAGAAACCTACAAAGGTTAATAAGGAAAAGTATCTCACAGAGTTCAGCAAGTTTTCTATGACTTGTGTGTTATCAGTTAATTCTCTCCCAGCTTGTTGAAGTTCAAACCATTCCACCTGTAAAAGTGTCTGAAATTATTCAATGATCTCTTGCAGAGTTTTATTTTTGTCCTGCTCTTCTCGGTTTAGAAACAACAAAGTGTTATACTTCAAGGTTCTATTCTCCGGACACTTTTCCCAATCATCGAACTTACACAGCAGCCACCATTAATTACAATATTTCACAAGATCTTCTTTCCTCATATTTCCAAGTGCTTTCCTATGTTCTAAAACACCTCCCAGTACTAATTTCTTAGGAGCATGACTGGAAACAGTCATTCCCGACCCCATCTCATAAGTAAAAACCATGAGAAGAGGGAGGGAGGAGGGGGAAGCACGGAGCGGCTTGCAGTGCGAGTGGGAAAAGTGGGGAGAAGGCTTACAGTGCACTTACACAAACAATATCACAAAGAACTGTAACAACAACCAATAAAACAATTAACTCACATTCCTGACAAGCTGCTTGATTTTCAGAAAGGCAATACACAGAAGCAGGTATTCCGTCATGTTCTGGTGGTTGTTACGGCTTGTAAGTAACTGGAAAAGTGAAAGAAAAGTCGCCGTGCTCCATAGCCTTTTCATGGCATTTTGCATCACCCCTTTGTGTTCTGCTGTCTTAGTCATGAAGGGCTTACCGTATGCTGTATAAGTAACATTAAAATCAGGCAAAGGAGGTGCTGAGGGTAAAGTTTTAGACTCCTGACCCAGCTCCACACAAATTCTGGCCTTATCTTTACACAGCTGTGATGGCATTCATGATGGATATAAGACTGACTTTTTTTCGAGATCTACAGAGCCTGACTCAAAATGATGAGTGCTGTCAAGACTCAAATAATAAGCAACCTCCTCATTTGTGTTTTTCTGTCCATCCTCCCCTGTTTGCCCTTTCAGTATGTGCTCTGCCGACTGCAACTGCGATAGTGCAGAGTACACAAATCTCCAAGTAATGTGTAAACTATTGGGAACTGAATTCTTTTGTGCGTGTAGCTGTTCCCCAACCTGTTTCCAAATTTTACTGTCAAACGTCCCCTCACTCAGAAACCAAGCACAATTCTCTCTCAGCCGTACCAGGAGCAAAGCTACCTGCTTCTCAGAAGTACGATACCTAGAAGAACATAATAGCTGCAGTAAAACCTGCAAATACAATTTATGTTTCTGAGAAGCGGCTTGCCCTATACTAACGCAATCCCGCAGCTCTCTCGTTCAACGAGGGCTGCTTGTCCCTATCTATACCGTAGGGATTAATGTGGCCACAAATAAAATTTACTCACCCATCGGATTGTGTGGTCGCCGCCAAACACATCGCTCGATGAAGAGTTTCCAGGGCTCACACACTCACATGGGGCACCATTTGTGGTGATTAGGAACGACGCATACCAGGACGCAGACAGAAATTCACGTAGACAGAAATTCACGCAGAGGCAGAGATCTTGTTCAGGAAGGAGCGCAGAACCTGGCCAAGCCGAAAGCTGACCCAGGCCTAGGCAGCCTTCTTTATTGACCATTGACAATTTATAGGAATTACAGGTACAGGCCTGGACTGAGATGTTTACAAAAAGGTGCTTTTCCACTAATTGTTATTAAGAACATACTAAACTCATGTGATGTTTGTCTCACTTGTTTTTCCACTCGTTCACAGACCAGGCCCAAGGACATTCACACATCCCATGCACTTGGGGGTGGTTATCCGGCTCGAGATACCATTCTCACGAGTCTGGGCTATAACTTTTTACAATTACGAGAAACGTACCTCAAAGTAATCTGTCCAAGGCCCTTTATATATTACTATGTTAGTATTATGTCTTCGACCGTCCAAATGGTCATGTTAGTATTGATCTTTCTTTATCATTCAGGTGGCTGGAACTGCACATATTGTTTTCCCACATTTTACTGTCCAACATAGGACAAGGGGTAATGGGTACAAAATGGAACACAGAAGGTTTCACTTAAATTTGAGAAGAAACTTCTTCTCAGTGAGGGTGACAGAGCACTGGAACAGGCTGCCCAGGGGGGTTGTGGAGTCTCCTACTCTGGAGGCATTCAAGACCTGGCTGGATGCCTTCCTGTGTAACCTCATCTGGATGTTCCTGCTCCGGCAGGGGGTTTGACTAGATGATCTTTCGAGGTCCCTTCCAGTCCCTAACATTCTGTGATTCTGTGATTCTGTGAGACAGCAATTGCTTTTCCTTGGTGCCCCAGGCTGTATACCATTCTGAAGTGTAGAAGGTACATAAGGACTCATGAAGCCATCTTCCACAATAACCTCTGAGAAACAAGCAGGACAATGCAACTCACCCTGGTGCTACTCAGAAATTACAGCCTGCACATAACAGATAGTCCGGTTCAGTTTATATAGCTAAAATGCAGAGATAATACAACATAATTACAGAATTATTAATAAAATATGGTAGTACCCAAGGTTTTAAGTACAAGATGAGGCACATTTCATGTAAGTCCTCTAAAGCCTGATTCAAAAGTGTAGGGACCTTAATACACAAAAGCCAAAATACTCTTGCCTAACACATGGAGACAGTCACTTGCTGCTACAAATTCTGCTGTACAACCTGCACTTTAAATGTAAAGCCCTCTGGTGCTAGCAGAAATTATTTGGATTAGCACTACAGTTCTCCCACTGCCAGGGAAATAAAAATCTCACCGTACCTCTATCAGAGATTTCTGTGGCAACTCAGTGAATAACTGTAAAAGCAGCTGCCAAATAGCAAGTGAGGAAAAACTAGAGAGATATAATGGTGGCTCAACAACCTTTCAGTTCAGCTATTAGAGATATAATGGTGGCTCAACAACCTTTCAATTCAGCTATTAAAGTGTCTGCAGCTCCCATTATGCTGCAGGTGAATCAAAAGTGATTGAACAGAATTAATCTCTCCCTAGAGCATTAAAAAATAGTTGAAGTTTCAGTGCAGACTTGCTAGATTCTTTCAAATTGGAGTTTGTTAAAAATTCCTCCCTGCTCTAACACCAATGAACTGAATCTACAATAAACTGAATTTTAGCAGTGTGGACGGGTCTTGATAGATAAAGATCTGTTGCTGAATTAGTCAGGCTCAAAGGTATCTCAAGGCCACTTCGAGAACAGACTCTGCTGTGAGAAAGAGGGGCGTTCCTCAATCACCGGGCTCCTGGCGTGGCGTGAATCATCGGATATATCATCAGTGAGACTCCAGAGCACGGACAGCCCACGATACTCATTTAACGAATCCATGCTTGGAGCGTGGACGCGTGATTAGAATATAGTTACGTATATAAGGAGACTTGTTTCTGTAATAAATGGCTTAGCGTGATTCACATTGAATCGAGTTGTTTTGCTTAGTCCTTATCTCGCTCTACATTAGCAGAGCTGAGTTTTGGAGGACTGACTTAGAAGAATGGTGTGAATTAAAATTTTATATATTGCAATTATAAGCTTCCAGCTGAAATACATAAGCCTCCAGGAAGTATTGATAATGAACTGCAAACTGTCTCAATATATTTCCAAGCACCTATGCAGTGCTAAGCACGTGAGGTACTCACCTTTCCTATGGAGCTCCGATTGACTACACAAAATTTTTTAAAAATTCCATACTGGGACCAGAGATGTTCAATCATATGAACAGCCATTTTATGGTTTTAGAACTAACTTAAACATCTGTTTAGGAACCCTATGTGAAGACCAGGCTCCAGAGCTCTGTCTTGGAAACCTGAAGCCCTGCCTGATACCCGTGTATCCAGCATTTGTGTTATTTTATGATCTAAGAAGAGCAATTTTCCTCTCCTTGCAACAAATACCAAAACTACAAACTGCAAGAGTTTTTTGAAGCTTTTGCTGAGTGAAGGACAAAGGAAAACAAATTGAGGAGTAAAAATACTAATGTGGAAAACTCAAAGCTGGCTGAGGGAAAAAGAGAAACCATAGGTTTTTAAAGCTTACAAGAAAAATACAATCTGTGTACTTTCCAAAAGTCTGTATAGGCTTCTCTTTCCCACAACCACAGTTTCTCCTAAACCACTTTGGTTTTTTTTGATTCAGACCAGGACTTTTGAACCAGAGGTGTCAGATGAGACATACTTCAGGTGCATGAATGATGAAATTTAGCTGTGAGTTTTGGATGGCAGTTTATCCAACCCAAACCTTAGCTACTCGATACTCATCACCAAAGTGGGCAGGCCCTAAAAAAAGAACAAAAGCATAGCATTTCCTCCTCAGGAAAAAGAAAAACAAATACGTTCTAGCACACATGTAGGAATCTTAACATAACTAAGTATAACACTGGGACATGTGAAGTTTTTGTTTGTATAAATTGTTAGCTCTAAGGACAAGTTTATTAATGGAAGCTGATTAGTAGATATGCCTATTTGCAGAATAACAAGAAACCCAGTTGGTTCAGATGTTAGTGTTGCTGTTTCCAGCAATTTTTTTTCTTTTGAGTGAAAATTCAATACATTTCTGCCAGCCCCCCTATGTGGTACAGAGTTAAAGGGAAATTTTTACTGTTCTTGACCCACTTCTCTCTAGAACATCAGAAAATCCAGGAAGGTAGGGCTTTAAAATACAAACTTGGACCTCTGAAAAATCAGGAGCAGCTCACATCTCCATGCAATCAGAATTATCACTCTTGCAATGCCTTCTCATCTATTTAGCTCTGTTTTCTAAGGGATCGATTTTTGTCTTCCTTAGGTTTGTTGAAATTTCTTCATATGCACGTCTGTGCCAGAAACCAAGTTCCTAGACCTGCAATTATTCAAGATGCCTTGCAGCCTCCATGTGAAGAGTTATAATATTAAGGGAGTTCCACATCAAGGTTGCTTTGTAAGAGTATGGTCTTCATTGCTCTCTTTAATTTTTACAGTGTGCCTAAACAGAATTTTGAATACTAAGACTTCAAACTATAATTGAGCAAATCCATATACAAAATCTGGCTTGTATGAGGCAGACTTGTATGTACCCTCCATGCACAGCCATCCAGGACCCAGACAATGAGGAAAAAGCTTAGAGATGCTCTGGTTCTTGGGGATCTAGATTAATTAAGAACTGTGTCTGTAAGAGTAACCACAGTTTATTTTTCTAGAGACACACATACAATCTTATATCTACAACAGTTCTTTCTTTCAACAAATATTGTTGCAGAGAAATTGTTTGACTATAAAAAAGCTTTGAATAGCTGGGTGTCCCTGTTTGTCAGATGAGTTATAAACATGATAAAGCGTTCTTTTACTTTATACAAACCAACAGCATCTCTCAAGGATTTTATATGCAATATGCCAGAAATCCAGTATTAAGCAGTTGAATATATTTGGCTTTTGCCCCTCATAACCACTGAAAATATGTGGGCATCTGAATGTAATCACACAACTTTTCCTGTATTATTTCTCACATCATGGCTTATCACCCTGGACACTTTGTGGCATTTATGAACATATTTAATGCTGATATAAGCAACAGAAGCTGAAGAGTAATGAATTTCCCCTGTTCTTAGGTTTTACTGCAGGTTTGAGCAAGGACAGCTCATTGAAGGCAGGTTTTTTGTTGTCTTTAGGTTTCTGCTGATCAGATTTGCCATGTGGACATTGATTTCAACCCACAGTGCAGACAGGCAAGCAGCAACCACTGCTTCCCACAGGTCCTCAAGGTGGAGAGCACTCTACTTCTCCTGCCAGACCAGCTGCTGTGCTTTATCAAACTGCTGCTGAATTTTTGCCTCATCCCTTTTTATAAAGTCCACACTCTTCATCATCAAAGGACTACCTGGATGCAGATATAGTGTAACTGAAACAAATAACTGAACTTTGGCTATACTCCTGGCCATGGTCTCAGAACAGAGTCCATACCAGTCTGTGTCTTGAAAGGGTGAGTTTCACCATGAGACTCATTCTGCCTTTCCTTGAGTGAATCCTGATCATCAGTTAGAAATACAGCACTTACCGATCCTGGGATAGAGCACAGATCTGCCACTAGACCCAGCAGAAGGCTGGGTATACTCTTATGCTCCAGGGTACTTCTAAGTCTCTGTTCCTACTGAGAACATCACTGCATGTAGGGTCCGATGAGCGCTGTATTTTTGAAGAGATTCTGGAAAATAAAATACCCTCTAAGAGTTAATGTGTGACTTGAGACTGGTGGATATAGAAGTGAGATGATAACTTAAAGCTAGGGAAGCTTAACAAAACTGACATGGTCACTTACCAGATGATGGCCACATCCAAACACCTCATCTCAATTACCAACAATTAGGTTACAAGCAGTAAAAAGAAACATCATTAAAGTAATTTGATTTTAACTGGGAAGGTTTCAAAAACTTATATTAAAAAATGGACTCATAGTAAAAAGTAGTTAGAAACAGCTATGACAGCAGGGTGGAGGTCTATTTTCCTAACAAAACAGTATCATTCCTTCATTGTTTTGAGGCTTCCTACTTTACCTACAAATAAACTGTTTAGTGAAAAATCCTTTTTGTTAATTTTTTTCCGGAAAAAATATGCGAGTGAGCAGAGGCAGGCTGTGTACCTTAACCAGCAGAACGCGGCACTATTCCTGTGGCCTGTAGGTAACAGTGAAGGTCCAGGTAGAACAGGGTTTGTGGTCAGGCAGACGATCTCAGATTAGACCAAACAACACAGCTGGGAGAAGCTGAGAGGCTTTTGGGCACACAAATCATAATTAGGTGCTGCTTGTGTTTGAAAGCATCTTTGACTTTTCTAGCTATATTTGCTGGTTTAATACAATATATTATCTCTACAAACCTTTGGTTACCTATGTCCTTAGACTGTCAGAACTTTGACAAACCACCAAACAAAAATAACCAATGAACAAAACAATAATGTTCAAAAACTGAATAGTAGTTACAGGTTCAGCATGCTACTAAATATGTTAAACTGTTTTTCTTCCTTGACATAGTATATTCTATACTGGGTCACAAAGTCCCAGGGACATGAAATTTAGTTTTCATGATATTGATTTTCTGGTTTCACCACAGTGACTCATATGAATAAAAAAGCAATTTTTCTTATCAATTAATTATCTCTCCCATGAAAGGCAGAATATGCAAGACTAGTATACATATTTTTAATTTATTGCCTTTATCTCTAAACAAAGGTCTTCAAGACATAGGTCTGGGTCCTGACATTCATGGAAACAAAAGCACAGGGGCAGTGCCAAACTAAATCTCTTGTGCCCTAGATTGACAGAGGGGAGTTTGTTCTGCCAGAGGCAAACTAGGAGTAATGCCACTTACAGTATTGAACCTTCCCTGAATACAGTGAAATGACTGTCCATCTTTTTGGATCTAGCTTGTGTCTATAGACCTCAGCAGACAATTGGCATCACATAAATAAATAAGAAGTTTTTCAAAGGTGCATTGAGTTGACAGAATGAGTCTCAAACCAGAGAACAAAAGGAACATGTTCATTAATATGGCATCCTGTTTTGACACCTCTCATGTAGAAGATGCTGTTAATCCCAATATTCCTCTGAGCAGTTGCCTGAAATACAATGCATAAATTCACACCTCTCAAACAGGACATCCTTTGGACACCATCAAAACACAACATTCTCCACCTGTTTATCCACTTCAGCTTGCTCTTTATATTTCAATGAATTAAATATTACTTGAATATGCCTATATGCACATAGCAAAGAAAACTACAGAGTTCTCAAAGTTCAAGCCTCAATACTAAAGCAACACTCATACCACTGCCACATGAACAAAAAATATTTTTCTCCCCTTAACACACATTGCTTGTACACTAAAACACTTCCTATATAATTAATTATAACTAACTTCCTTATAATTAATTGCATTTGATGGCAAACCAAACATTCTAGGGGAAATATAGGCAAATAATTAGCATTTTTTAATGGGTAGCTAGTGCCAGCCCCTAAGGTTTAGGTGTAATACAGGCCCACATCCTGACATATCCCCAAAAATAAAGCAAAAATCCTGTGGGTTATCAGTGTTACCATGGAAGCCAGAAGAGACAGACATCCAGAAGATCCTGGGGCTAAACTGTAAAACATTCTTCTTGTCTGTGAAAGCAGATTCTACCAGAGGAAGATCACCAAATACAAATCACTGAAGGTGGGAACTGAAAATAGGATCACCAGAAACAGTTAAAGAATAGTAGTTGTCACAAACAATCTATGGGACTCTCACAACACACAAAAAGGTGACCCTTCCACTGAGCATCTGCCTGAGAGACTGACTTGTCCTGGAAAGCAGAGTCACCTCTGTGGAGCTGGCCAGTTGTGATCTCCAAGGAAGTTTCATTGACAACTGATGGACAAGAATGCTATTATTTTCCCCCTCACATCCTACCCCATTGTTTTTCATCTTGTTTTGACTTCATGGGACCAGATTCAATTAACAGTTAACACCACTAATTAAATGCCAGCAGTTGACAAGTGACAGTTGCCTTACAACAGTCAAAAAACCACCAGTTTTATCTTGGAGGAAATGGTGGCAAAAGGAAGATTTCAAGAACAGTTCAGGGTTTAAAGCAAAACACCAGGATGACTCAGAGTAAGTGACTTAGCACTTATTTGTAAAACTCTTTCTAATCGAGAAGTTCCTGTAATGACTCCAACGGGTAAATTCTCAAATTGTTTAGCATGAAACATCATAAGCACTATGAAACCTTTCTTAATCTATCCCAGAAGAGGAATTTCTGCCCAGTGCCTATATACCATGCCCACCTTTCCTCCTGCACGCATTACAACATGTCCGAGAAATGTACAGACTGTGATCAGATTCTCCTCTGTAAGAAGAGTAAGAGCCCTCAGAGGCAATAGCACTTCTTCTGAATCCTGTGAACTCAGGCTTCTCTGACAGAAGATTCTCACATCAGCTGTCCTTGACAATAAGCTGAAACTTGGAGAGGTTGTTATCCACACTATCCACAGGTAAGTGGCGGGACCAGGTTTGCCAGTATCTATTCTATTTCACTGGTCAAATACGGGCAACTTTCAAGAAAAAACAGCATGACTACAGCAATTCCAATGCAGCAGTACCAAAATGGACATTGTATTTTTCTTCATCATCAGAAGAAAAGTAATCTCAGAACCCAGGAATCCAGCCCTGAAAGGCTTTACCTGTCAAGCCAATATCATCTTCTTATCCAAAACCCATTCAGCTGTTGATAGCAGGCCCTAGTACCATGTATCCCCTTTGAAACACCACAAAGGAAGCAATCACCATCATTGTCCCTCGATGCAGTTTGAATCACCCCACAAAGAGCACACTACAGCAATCTTACAGTGTTTTGTGCATTTTGCAAAGAACTTCGGGAAAAATTCACAGATAAAAGGAGTATGACCTTGCTTCAGAGGGGTTTTCAGTACTTTTCGGGGCAGAGACTGTCTTTATTTATGTCTTGTGTATACAACAAACATAGACTTACCAAAATAGAAGCTTTGATCTAATTTCATCCTTTACCTACACGCACTTGCACCAAGCAGAATACATGAGGTGAAATCTTGTCTCTTCAGGGTCTACTCAGAAGGACAAAAGAGTAATAATATTAGGACTCAGTGTTCTGGACAAAAGGACATCACCTCACAATATGGTTCCCTTCTCACTTTAAGAACTGAAGCACAAATCAAAGAACTATCTTTGTGTGAGCTTCTAAGAAGTTACTGAGAAAGCTGAGCAGATGATTGGAAATGTATAAAGAGAACTATGATGTTTAAATAATAGAATTGCTTCAATTAATATTAATCAAAAGAAGGATATATTCTTCAAGCATCCAATAGATGGTGGGGGGAAGGGATGGGGACTGAAAAAAAGCGACTATATCAACCAATGTAATTGTTTTAACCATATAATTAGATTCTTTCTCCCTGTGCACTCCTTCCACTCCATACAGTACAGCCTCTGCAACAAACAAGAAGAGAGGCAACAACTTTCATCCCTTTATACCCCCTTTCATTCTCAGAGCAGGCCTGCCATGGTCAAAACTATCTGCAGTCTCAATAATGATCTTCTCTCCATATGTTTCATAAGTAAGTCAAGTTTTGATTAAACTAACTGCAAGAAGAGATTCTAGAAAAACCCAGCACAACAGAGGTACAATAAAGCAAACTCACATTGTCACCCATGGGGATCAAAGGCAATGCTTAGGTTGCCAACCTGCCTTGCAAAACACCTTTACTTCGGCATACACAGCAGCTTACAGAAGTAACAAGTTGGCCTTTGTATTGATCAGCCAGAGAAGAAGCAAAGTAAACGGCCAGTGGAGTTTAGATGTACTAGCTGCAAGCAAGTTCTGCAGGACATCTGCAGGACATCTGCCTGCAGGGAAGCACAAATACCATGAACACATACCACATGGGCAGCTGATCCAGGGTAAAACTTGGGTTATTTTTCCCAGACTGCCCAGTAGAAACATGCCAAAGGAGTGAGGGAGAGTCAGGCTTCCACCTCTGGCAGCAGAGCAGAGTAAGATCCTGGCTGACAGCAATAATGAGTTCCTCTCCAGAGGGTGTACGATATGTTGCCCTTTCTTAGGCACAGATTTTCCTGCCCTTCCTCCTACTTGCTTGACTGCTCCTGACCCATCTTTTCTCCTGCCTTTAATTAGTGCACCACATATTCATCTTGACTTGCTCTGCTTATCAGCAGGCTGGTCAGCAGTAGGTGATAGGACAGGTTTAGCATTTCAGTGAACAGAAAACCTTGATGTTCAGCAAAAACTTCGAAGTCACTGCTGCATACACATGATATGGCTTAAAACTGGGCATCTTCTCACAGAAGGGGAAACACTCACTCATGAGCCCAAAGGCCACCCCTCTGTCAAACCAAAAAACTGGCTTCAAAGCATTTGAGGCACTCCAGCTCACAGAGAAGGCAGATGCCAGGATGTGTTTGCTCATTTGTTTTGATTGAAAGCAATGCTTTCCTCTTAGTCTTGTTCCCAGAAAAGGCTGGACATATTTTTGGATGAAAAACTAAAAATAATAAAATGGTGAAACAGATATTCCAGACAGAAAATTTCAGCCAAAATGTTTATGAGTTGATAACACTATAATCAATTGGGAACTGCTTCAGACAGAGAGTTGAGGTGATCTTAATTGGTGCACTACCAAAATTTCTTACGACAATTAGAACAGAGACGGGAAAAAATATATGCAGTACAGCTCATGCTAGGTACTGTCCACAGGCAGCATATTTGAACTGGCACAAGTTAACCTCAATTGATGGCAAGGCTGGTACCACCAGGCAGATTTCTACACTATAGGTTTCCTTTTAATTAACATGGTTAGGTATTGATGGAAGCCTGTGAGGAAAGTTCTCTTCAAAACTGCTCACAGGGCATTCTCCAGCAAAAACTCACAAGGGTGAAGGGCAGGAAGCAGCACAGGCAGGTAGCCAAACCAGCATACTTGCTGCAGATGCACTTATCTTATTCATCAGCTGTCCAGTTGGGTACAAAGGCTCTGTGCATCATCTTATGAGGCAAGAATTGAAATGACAGTGGAATTGGTTGTGGAGTTCTACTGATAAAAATCGAGGCAGGAGCATCATCTCAGGTGCTTATCTCACTAATTGCCATTTTGAAAATAAGGAGAGAGGTAAGCAAAAGGGAAGAGCAAGAGGCCATCCCCTTTCTGTCAGGGTCTGACTTCTCTCTGCACAGCAGCAAGCCACTAGAGTGCTACCCCATCTGGATTTTGAAGTTTATAAACCTGGAATGGGCATTTCTCCATTTGTTCTTAGTAGATTTATCTGGCTTGTTTCCAAAGCTCTGGTCTCCTCCAGAAGTGATGCATTTTGTTGTTGTTACCAGAAGTTTAATTAGGCCACTAGAATTGAGTGCCAAAAATACCTTCTGCACAGAGTTCTTCCCCAAATAAAACCTGACTACTGTAAGGGCCATTTCTTGAGACAATTTGCAATCCTCATGCTATTTTCAGTCCAGCTTTTCTCTTAATTAATTTGGGAGAATGAAAAAAGGTAGAGATCAGTCAGGTGGTGGTATTTCTCAGTGGCACTTACTGGGTATCTGCTCATCAGCAAATTGTTTTTGAAGCTTCAGATACTCATATAGTACATATTTGGAAATTATCTTTGCACAGGGGGGATAGCAGAATAACTACACATTTCCAACCTGAATTTAACATCTTTCTTGGAGAAGGCACTGTAGGCAGTCACAATGCTGTAAAGCAGTTTCCTGAGAAGTCAGGGAAATGGCAGCAATGTGACAGCACCATGTCTTACACTTTAGAGCTACCTACTTTCATCATTACAGCCAAAATACTGCAACTTTCAGCAACCTTTGACTGCCATAATACTCACCAACTGTTACATGGTTAAATTCACCACTGCTTTGGGAAATTAGAGTGTTCTCGCACCTACAATAAAATTCACAGAAAAAAAAAAGCAGGCAGTGCAACCCTTGTGTTGGTTGAGATTTTCCAGAATGAGAAGTTAATCCAGTCTCCGTAAGGAAAAATCTGGCACTGATGGGTCCCTGGAAAGGATCCATCTTTCTAATGGCATGGAAAAAAGCCCTCAAGCTAACAAAGCACCTTTTCCCTACTCCTTGAAGTTCCATCCAAATTTTATTGCTTTATAAACAGCAGGAAAAAAATGCAACTTCCTCTCTCTTCTTTGTGTTCCTCAGAAAATAATGTCAGCCTGTGTCCTGGTTTTGTTAAAAACAAGACAAGTTTCTCTTTTAGTGAATTTTCCTTTCAGCTAAAGACTTCTTATTAACTGCACTTTTCTGAAGTTGGATACATGTTTTAGTAGACATAGAAATGGAATGCAAGATCGCTGATAAGGATGCACGTCCCATAAGTGAGAGGGGCAAGAAGGAGTGAACTAAACAGGTGACTAAAACTGACCAACTAAGTATTCCATCCCATTCAGATGATACTTCATATAGAAGTGGGAGATCACGAAAGTCTTGTCCCTTTTTCTCTTCTTGAACTATGGCTGACATCTGGGAAGGGCCCTGCTTGCCATCCTTGCAAATATGAAGCCTAGTGACTGACCCTGTATCCTTGAATCCAGTTCTGGTTTGCTGCAGAGTCCAGCCCAGGGCTTCCGGGTGCCTGCTTGGCTGCTGCGGGAGCAGTGCTGAGCTTTGCTGAGGAATTCAAGACTGGTCTTGTATATTTTGTATTATTTTCTTTATTTTATTAGTGGCATTAGTAGAACATTTTATTTTTTTTTCTAACTCTCTCTCTCTTTGTCTTTCTTTTCCCTCCTATAGCCTGTACTTAGTGGGGAGGTGAGGGTGCGCTAAGGTGGTGGGGGGGGGGAGAGGGGCTTAACAAAGCACCTGCCATAGTTTATTGTGGCCCTGCAATCAAACATTGACAGCCTGTCAAATAATAACTGAACTGTCCAGTAGTGACCCAGCAAACAGGGTTGAGGCCATTAGTGTGGCAGTTTGCACAGGCAGGGTGAGCAGGAAGGGCAAGGAAGCTCTGTCAGCTCAAGTGATTACCTCCATTGGTTGTTGTCACCCTCACAGAAGGAACCAGCTATGGTATCCACTTGGGGCAAAGGTAGGTCTTCTGCACAAAACATGAAAGAAGCAGCAGCCCAGACAGAGCTGCCATGAGAACACGCAGCCACTCAGACCTCAGGCTGCAGAGAATGCCAGAACCTTTCAGTGGTATGGAATGTCAGTAAAGAAAACAGTTGTGTGAGGCATGAGCAGGCAGATGACCTGGTCAGCTTGGTAGTATCACAGTATCACAGTATGTTTGGGATTGGAAGGGACCTCAGAAGATCATCTAGTCCAATCCCCCTGCCAGAGCAGGAACGCCTAGATGAGGCCACACAGGAACATGTCCAGGTGGGTTTTGAATGTCTCCAGGGAAGGAGACTCCACAACCTCCCTGGGCAGCCTGTTCCAGTGCTCCGTCACCCTCACTGAGAAGAAGTTTTTTCTCAAATTTAAGTGGAACCTCTTGTGTTCCAGCTTGATCCCATTACCCCTTGTCCTATCATTGTTTGCCACCGAGAAGAGCCTGGGTCCATCCTCATGGCATTCACCTTTTATATACTTATAGACATTAATAAGGTCCCCCCTTAGTCTCCTCTTCTCCAAGCTAAAGAGACCAGTAGAGCTGAGAGAGGAGGTGGAAAAGCTGAGAAGTATCAGGGACCTGGAAAAGGAAATATACTGGTGCAATCAAGCTCTGGCCTCCCAGAGACAGGAAAGACCATCAGCAAGAAATGAAGATCAAAGGAGGCCTGTATCCTCCCCTTGCCTGACCAAAGACAGCAGGTCAAGGGAAAGGGATGAATGAAAGAAATTCCACACTTCGGGTAGAAGGAGAAACACCCACTTACCCACTCAACCCTTCCAGGTACCTCTGTTCAACAGGGAAGAGGCTCTGGATGGGGAATGCAACAACTTGAGGAACAGGGGGAAATGGCAGTATGTTCCTGCTTGGTATAGAAGGACAAGGGTCCCTGCTGTGACTACCCCACCTTCCCAGGTTTCTTTGCAAAATAGGTGTGAGGCTCTACAAATGTAACCAAACAACAACACTGAGGGAGGTGGTTCAACTAAGTTGGAGGTGCCACAGTGGATAAGTCAACCTACACCCTCCATAAAATCAGCTCCCACAAAATAAAAAGGGTGGCTAGTGGTCACAGAAGACTCTTTTCTAAAGAGAACAGAAGGTTCTAGATGTAGGCCAGACATACTTCTTAGAGAAGTCTACTGACTCCCTGGGGCCAGGGTTAAAGATGTAAAAAGAAAACTTCCTGCCATGGTTAGTCTCTCAGATATTATCCCTTAATAATTTTTCAGGTAGGCAGTGATGAAACAGAAAGGGAAATCCAAAGGCAATCAAGAGAGAGTTCAGGGTCTTAGGACAATTGGTCAAGGGAACAGGAGCACAAGCAGTGTTCTTCTCTGTGCCCCAGTTGCAGTATATGATAAGGAAAGATGCAGGAAGACCCAGCAGATCAATGCCTGGTTGAAGGACTTGTGTCTGTGGCAGAATTTGGGGGTTTTTGACTGTTGGTCAGCTTATATGACACCTGGCATGCTAGCAACAAATAGGATGCACTTGTCTCAAAAGGGGAAAAAGATCCTGGGGCAGGAGTTAGCAGAGCTCATTGAGAGGGCTTTAAACTAGATTTGAAGGGAGGAGGGGAGAAAACCAGGTGTTGCAGAAGCAAACCCAAGGCTTGCATGCCAGCATTTGAGGGAAAGGGTGCTAGTGAGGCTCTTCAGTATGCCATCCCAATGGAGGTAGGGGATGGAGAGCCGTGCAGTAGAATAAACACAAGGGTTATAGATGTGTTAGAAACCATTGAAGCACTTGAGGATGGCCACAAAGGAATTAGGGCTTCTCAACAGAAAAAGGTGGCAGAATCAATAGCCCAGCTGAAGTGCATCTGTAAAAATGCACACAGCATGGGCAACAAACAGGAGGCACAGGCACACATTTTACGGCAGAAAAACTGTGATATAGTTGCCGTCACAGAAACATGGTGGGACAACTCTCACAACTGGAGTGCTGCATTAAATGGCTATAAACTCTTCAGAAGGGATAGGCAAAAAAGGAGAGGAGGTGGGGTCCCCATGTATATTAGAAAGTATTATGATTGGCTGGAGCTTGATGAGGGTGATGATAGGGTTGAGTGTGTACAGGTGAGATTAAAGGGGAAGGGCAACAAGGTGGACATCCTGGTGGGAATCTGTTACAGATGAAATATTTTGCAGGCAGCTGGAGAAGTCCCTTGATCGCTAGCCCTTGTTCTTGTGGGGGATTTCAACTTACCAGATGTCTGCTGGAAATACAACACAGCAGAGAGTAAGCAGTCTATGAGGCTCCTGAGTGCATGGAAGACAACTTCCTAACACATCTCGTTAGTGAGCCAACTAGGGAAGAAGCCCCACTGGACCTGTTTTTTGTAGACAGAGAAGGATTGGTGGGCAACGAGTCCCCTGGGAGGCAGTCCTGAAGGACAAAGGACTCCACTCCCACTTTTCCACTAAGGAGAGACAACAGGAGGAAAAGA